>NW_026855496.1:0-37985 GCF_026571515.1 Ruditapes philippinarum | reverse complement strand
TTTAAAATGGCCGTTTTCACTGAAAAGCCTCCTGTTACAAGTTCAAACTGCTATGAAACTATGAAAAATGCTTCAATACTAATCAAACTTGGCACAAATGTTGACTGGACCATTTCCTTTATAACGACATGCTCAGTCTTAAATTTCCTGTTACCATGGCAACGAGGGGACATCTCAAAATTGCCAAAAATCACTATTTTGCCCCGATTTTTTCCATCAAAATTTATTTCAAAGTGCTGCAACTGCTCAAGGGATTGAGATAGAGTCAAAGGCTTTTCAGCGTTGGTAAACGTTACATTATGATCGATCTGGGGTCATTTTTAGCCTCTCACAAGTCCAAAATTTTCTTGGCGATGAGGGGGACTCCGCCCCCCCTTCAAACCCCCTAACAGAAGGGGGCCACATCCCCCTTCTGGCAACCCCCTGATGTATCTTTTGGATGGGGGGCGGCGCCGAAAAAGTGCTCAATTTTTTAAGCAACATTTCTCAAACGAAAAATTATGTTTGGGGCCCAAATAGGACATTTTTTCACTATTTGAGGCCTAAAAAAAGGGGGGGGGGTCAAAAGTGCGTTGTTTCGCGTATATATGTGGTAAAGGGTTAATATCAATTTTTAATTACAGTTTAGTTCACATCACCACATACACTGGTATTCGGTTAGTTTTATGCTTTATTGGCGTTTTTTGTTGAGGTTTCATTCCAATGACATTACGCAAATAATGAAAACTTTTGCTATGTGCATCGCAGCCGCATCACATGTCTAACCCTCGAATATGTTTTTTAACAAGGACATACTTTGATAAAATTTATATTTCTTTCAGTCAGCAACACTATTGTTACAATATCCCTAAAATATTTGTTATTTTAAGATTTTAATTTCACTCGAACTACGAAATAATCATTTTATTTTCTTTTGTTCAGAATATAGATTGTAAAGTTACAAGTTTTGTCTTGTTATTAATGTATAATTTATTTTCTCGTCTCCCCTGAGGAGGTAGACTTTGCCATTTCGACAACAATTTTTAAATAATTCATTGCTCATGCGAGCTTTAATATGTCAGAGTGGTCCTTATATATATTAAAGGTAACATGAAAATTATGTCTGACTATTGACAGCACCATGTATCACGAAGTGTTCTAGTTTGAAATAAAGATAACGTTTGGACAGTTTTGTATATTTTTGTTTTCTTCTTGTTTCCATTTCTGTTTGTTTGAAACCTTCATGACATTGTTTTTAGGTTACTCACAAATAGGCTTTATAATGTACAGGTTGATGACATTGGTTGAGAATTGATTAAAATTTGCAAATATAAATAACATATTGCATAATAGTCAATTCCTAAAGGAATGACCATATGTAAACAAATTCTTATTTTCGACAAAAAAGATGAAAATTCAATTAACCAAACTTTTAATTCATGCCAATGAAAATAAACGTAATAAATACAAAATCTTTGAATTATGTTGTTTTTTCCTTTGTAGTTCGTTTAACACATGTTGTTTTCAGTTCAATGTTGTCGATTGAGATTAAAATATGAGTTCCTTATAAGCTAATTCTAATAACAGTTTTTGCTATAACAATATCTATCAATTAGATAAGAAAGACAAAATTTGGTTCATAACTACTTGTTCCTTATACCCAGACATTCGCTACAACATTATTAATGACAATTGAAGTTTACTGTATAATTATTGTCGATCAAATTGTTGGTCAAAATTATCTTTGACTTATGCATGCAACATTTGACTTTTGGTTTGTATATTATTTGCTATTCAGTACTAAAAACATGTGAAATACTTTTATGCAAACAAAAAGTACCGCTGTTATCTAAACCTTTTATAACCTTATTTTATATTCAATATAGTTGGTTTTGATAATATCTAATGATTTTTATGGAAATATACTTTACTTTTATAGGCACAAAAAGAAAAAGAAAATAATACAAAGGATACTGTAAAGATAAAAATTATTACTGAATTACTGATTTCATTACCTTTGTTACATTAAAACACAACACCTTTATTACTTTTAAACACAACCCGTCTTAAAATCCTTAAATGCGATGTATGGGGACGTTTAATCATTTTAATCAACCAGACAATACGCAGATGCTTGTTTCTCTCTCATTTAAAGTAATAGCCGATAAAAGTAACGGTAGCTCTAATTATTCTTTCTCATGGTAAAGATAAGATCACCATCGATGTTCTGTTTTGACTGTCATCAAAGAAAAAATAAGCAACATTACTGTTATCATGAGTAAAAATCATTTTGTCTTTTGAATCGGATCATTCACAATGATTACAGGACAACGACCTATTACCATAAATCGCGACAATTGTGTTTTTCTAGTTAAATTCGAATGACTATGTTATTAGCAAGTAAAGTTCACCGTCCAATTTCATATAAATCATTTAAGCATGTTTATTCAAAACGAGTCTTCGCCAACTCTCTCTGTATGAGACATACGTTAAAGAAGTAGTCAAACAACACAAATAATACGGAAATATAATATCATAACTAAGGACCATGACAGTTTTTCTGAAAATGTTGACAAAAGCATAAAACGTGATGTAATCACACTATTTTAAGGTAACATATTTTCTATATCTTATCTAAACAACTATGAAAGGGAACAAAATAAAGTAAAAGATATTTAAGTTCCTGTTTTGGCCAATGTGGCGGGAACAAATGAAAAAAAATATACTACTTCTTTTGCTATTTGCGTGACAGTTTTGCTGCAAATCGTCAGGAGATAATTCTGTAGAAATTATTATTCAAATCATACTGTATATAAATATCACATTCATTTGGGGATTAAAAAACCAGAACCTTTACCCATGACAAATGGATTCAACCGAAGATTTTATTTGTATGTCAGTTATATAATTCAATGTAGTTTAAAAACGTCATCCATTTAAAAGCGCAGTATGCCTCACAAACAATTGAATTTTTACTTCTAAAGAAAGGGCAAACATGTATTTTATAATGTTTCAATAATGGTTTAAGAGATTGTTAGATATTATATTTGTTATCCGAAAAAAGTAGCGATATATGTGGAATAATTTGTCACAAAAATGGCGCTTTCCACTATACCTGTACTTATTACCAAAAATACAGATGAAAAAGATTGTTCAGGTAATTGGCCAACATGTAACTTTTTGGATACTATATAGGTACGTCGAGATAAAAATGTTTTTTGGATATAGAAATAATAAAAGCATCTCTGGTATCTGTAAATTGTTAAGACAGTGTTTAAATACTATGGGTCTGGAATCATTTTTCTGTAATATTCCTTTTGATTGCTCATGCAATCGGCAATGTGGCATTTTTGCGATTCTTATGACTTGTTAACTGATCGGCTATACCAGTTAGTGACTTGTCGACTTAACCACGCTTAAAATAATTACAAAGTTTCTTCTTTTATATTTATTGGCAAAAACTGAACAATTGATAACCGTCCGACTGACACATATAACACGTAAGCTCCTTTAAGTTATTTGTATCTTCCTTTTTACGAAATGGGAACCACATGCATAAGTTAATAATTGTGTCTTTTGCGTTAGTTTGAGTACACATTGGGTACATAAATGAGATTGTTTTGACAGATACTACAAGGTCAGCCCAAATCTTTTAATCAATGCATTATATTGTAATTGAAGGAAACCAGCAATGACGGAACAAGAACTTTTGTACCAATTATATATCTATAATACAAGAAGAAGGCGGGTAAAACTTCAATTATTACGTGAAAGTTGGATTTATTTATAGAAATATCATTCCATTAGTGACGATTTTCGGCGTCAATACCTTAATTGATTTGTTTTGTCTATTTAGGACACATTTAGATAACAAAGCTTTAAAGTATATGAAACAAAATTGGCATTGAGAGACGTTTTTGAATTTTATTTACTTTAGAATTGTTGGCTTCCGTTGATTCTTCGTGAACTAAATGTAGCTTTTATCAGATATGTGATGTAAATGGATTTCGAACCATTTTTCATGATAAAAATACCAGCATTCATTTAAAGTTTCAAGGCGGCAATCTTAAGATAAAAAAAATATTTTGAACAACTAACATATAAATTGCAAACAACATACAACATCAAAATAAAAACAAATATGTAAATTTAAGATGCATAAAGCTATATTAAAATCAATTAACGGTAAAGTTTTGTCGTGTCAATTATCTTATAGTCAATTCTCAAAATAATTGTAATATTGCACACAAACACACACATACACTCAGATTTTATACGTAAACATATAATATATATATATAAATGATCCGAATACGATTTTAAAATTTGATAACAAAGTGATCCCTCGGAAGCATTAATCACAACAAAATTACAAGAGAATTGAATTGCAGATTCGGTTCGATTGAGTCTGTACATGAAATATAATTAATACATGCAACCTCCCTCACGCCCCCTTGAGCGCTACTCAATTCTTAACACTTAATAGTGCTGGCATCAATGATCCCGAAAGACAAGACAAATATAACAACACTGAAATGAAGTACGGGGCAACTTTTTACAGCTGCCACACAGCACTTTATACCTGCTGTTGTGAAGTATAAAAATCTGGAAACAAAGTGATCCCTCGGAAGCATTAATCACAACAAAATTACTAAGAATTGCAGACTCGGTTTGCACATGAGTCTGTACATGAGGGATAATTAATAATTAAGTTTAGATTAAAAATTTTAGCAATGATTACGTTCAGAGGCAATTCAATCGTAAGGAAATATACAAACATGTTTATTTCATACAAGTTATTTGAAGATGATTGGGTGGTCATTCCTTTATATTTCTAAAAAAAGCATAATTTGATAAAATTTATATAACTATACTTATATCACGACTAAGTCATCATTTGATTTCTGTCCACATGCCTGCCGTGACGAAAGTTCCTAACAATACTTAATTTTAGATTTATATTTCATGTCTCATATACATAACTTTAAAAAGTTTGCAATGTTAAACTTTCGTGTAGCTGTATGATTTATTATCTCGTGTCCCTAAAATGAGATACAATTTTGTTCTTTCGACTAAAATGTTCATATAACTTATTACGCAGCGGCCTTGATCATGTCGCAGGAAACTTTAAAGCTGAAAAATATGTCTGCAATTTGACAGAATCATGTATCACGTAGTGTCTTATTTTAATAAATAGATAAAGTTTCAACAGGTTTGTGTATAATTGTTTTCTGTTCTGTTCATTTGTCGTTAAACAAAAAATATACAAAAAATATTTCTGCAGAAGATAGTGCTTCTATTCTTAACGTAGTAAAAATATCTAAACAGGACTAAAATAATGAAATTTTGATAAAAATGTGACATGCTCCCAATTTCTTGTTTTATGTAATTATTCGTTGTATATCGATTTCTTCTGACAGCCGACATAGCTAAAATTAAAGCTATACTTAGAGGAGAATTCTTTAGATTCAATGTCAATTGAACTCATTTAGTACGATGTTGAAAAACACAAATATCTCAAACAAGTTAAAGTTCTTAGCAATTTTACATTTATTTAACAGATATCAAACTGAAATAAATAAACTTAACAAAATAAATAAGAATCCTCTTTTCCATATGACGAAATTAATTTAGACTTATTACACTTTATTTTGTTTTAAAATTAGGGGTATTTTGTTGAAAAACGAAAGTATTGAAATATAATGAATATTTATTATATTTATCCGTTGTGTAAAAATATTATAATTTAATATTATTTGAAATATCAACAATTCAGTTCAGTTGTCTTTTAGTGTCTTTCCTGAATTTGATTTGTCTTTTGTTAGCTAACTGTTTTCATCAGAACCTTGATAAATAAACATGACAAATCAATTTAACTATTGACATCAAATCAACGTTTGTCACTAAAAGCACGATATTCTCATAAAACAAGGACGCAATTGACGTTTAAAACATGTTCCTTCCAGTGATGAATGCGACACTGTATCAGTTGACTCCAGGCTTTGGACATTTCCATCAATCAAGACAATTGCTTTGACTCCGAAGTTTTGCGCTAAATTTGTTGTTTCCAGCTTGTTATGGAACGGGATAATATCTTTGAACGCATGAATGCACCAAATGCATTAATTTTATTCCTTGTTGAACAAAACATGAGATTGAGTTGAAACATATTATTGATAGAATATCTGAAGCAAGGTGCTCATAATGATTTTACTATTATTTCTTTAATTGCAAGTAATATCTAATGATATTTCAATGATAAGTGACCGAGTCCACGTGATAGGTCTTAGCCACTGGATATTACCAGACGTGAAATATTCAGTGAGCATGGGCTGTTTGGTTTAAAAAATATGAATTACACGGATACTTCGTAAATTATCTCGTCCGTCCGTATATACCATAAAATGCTTATCAAAATATATCTGTATCATGTGCAGTTCTTTACATGGATGGATGACATTCTGTGAAAGCTAAGGCTTCACCACGTATCAAGTTAAACTTTCTCGCAGAACAGACGCACAAATATATCACGAAGTAAACAAAAACACCGGATTTCTGTCGGAATATCGTCGTTAGGTATCCATAGTTAATCTATGTCAAGCAGTTTTGAACAGTTACAACTTCCTTCCTTTAAAAAATAATGCAATAGACAAATATTTCTGCAATGAACATAAACACGTAAAATTTGCATCAGTAGTAGGCTACATACTCTTGTATTAAACAAATTTCAATTTGACATTTTACTATTCCTCGAGAACAATTCCTTGAGAAGTAATATATCTTGATCATGTCAGTGATAAAAAATATTATAATCAGTTGTTTCCTCGTCGCGAATAATTCCATTTTGATACTGAAAAGAAAAGATGTTGTAAAATCTAAATATCATGTAAGTGTTTTTGTTTTTCTCTATATAGATTGAAAGTATTTGACTGCGTAATAACGTAATCTACGAAAAATGTTAACGTCATCGAAATATATATAAAACATTATGACAAAAGGATAGAGCAATATTTTTTCGACATACCATTTCAATAAATGTTTACAATCGAAAATATTGTAATATGAATACCCACCCCCTTTGTTTACAGTTATAGAACTCTTTCTTACACATGTAACACATCATTATAAATTACAAATGCTTTAAACACTTAAAACCATAACATTGATAAGTTTTACTGGGTATGTGATACTCAGGGTATGCAGAGATAGCTGCTTTTAAAACACCGGCAAAATTTGACAGATCGTGAAAACTAATGACATTTCGTATTATCATATTTATAATTAACGGATATGATGCAATAAATGCATGTATACAAACTATATATTTCAGTGACAATATACCTTTTACAAATAGTTGATGACATGCATGGTGACTCTTTATTTCTATAAGGAAATGCAAACTTAATTTACTTTCATTTTGTGTCAATAGTGACGTCACAGTGCATGCTTGGTTTTGTCTAAAATCTTAATCAATTCCGGAACAGAATGTTTAGGTTAAAAAGTACTAAATTAGGTAAATAATATCGGTTACTTAGACAACCAGATATGGGGATTTTATTGGAAATCGTCGTGGCCTGTTCGGATCTATTTCTTTTAGATGTAGGAGTCGAACGGCTAGCCATTGGTCGATATGGAGGGCTTTGGCGCCAAAATGGACGTTCCGCAATCTGAGTGGATGAGAGCGTTAGCTGTGCTTAGGTGCCCAATAATATACAAGTTCCTAACGCCGGGAATTTCAATATATTGCCGGTACGGTGTTATCCTTCAGCTTACTGGATTCGGTCACTGGAGAGATCATTTAAGTCTAATCATTTTACTTAGTTTCTTTTTACTTGGTTAATTAATAGGAATCCTCAGTTAAACGTTATAGATCTACGACAAGTTGATACTAGGCATCTACACTGGATACAACTTACAAGAGCTGAGCTTTATTTCATCACCTAGTAGATTCTATTTTCTGAATTGGAGTTCATGATGGAACGAATGTAACTAACATTTACTAACATTTACTAACATTTACTTTTACTAACAATAACTAACAGTCATCATTTTATTGATAATTTATTTATAGATTCTACTTCATCTTACTACACATCTTTAGATTACTTAATAAAATAAATCATTTTTGTTCTTAAAACAAGCTCTTTGTAGTTTATCTGAAATTATTCTATCAAGGCACCCACAGGTCGGAGTTTTCCCTCTAGGCTGGAACAACGGCTATCTTTCCTTCCCCCGAAAACATCACAATATATTTGCTGCATTTTCTATAAGTGATTACAGCTTGTTGCAATCGGTTATCATTGTGCCAGTTTGTCTTCTCGAGCAGCGAACATAACTAATTATCTTAAATGTGTCTAACACTTTCTTCAATCAATGCAATTTATAATTTTGTCGTAAACAGTTTTTTCTATCACGGAAATCACATACATTACAATGTATTTGTGTCTTGGTGGATCAATTGTGACAAACTCTGCAGTTCATCAGTTTGAACATTATCATTATCAAAGGTCCTTATTATTTTGTTATAAATCGGACGTGAAATATTCATTCATTACTTGATTGTTTCTCTTTATGATCATTTACTTATCTGACAAAATTCTAAAGACATTGTAATTCTAAGTTGCATTAAAATCCAGCGTCTTGGTTGAGTAAATAAAAATGACATATTGCAAAAACAGTACAAAGCGAATAATGCAAACATTCTCTTTTAAATGTTATTTTGCAACAAAAAAAGATATTTCGATCACAGATTCGTTCTATAATTGAAGTCTTGAAATAATTGTTAATAATAAAAAATAGTTTCATTTAAAATTGATAAAACCCCACATTTGCTTAAAGAATTCTAGTAGACGATTTCCTGTGAAAGAGCAATATATTGTCTTTCAGGTGATTTGTTTTCAGATTTTTTTCTCTCTACTTTTTAGCAGTCTCACATTTTTGTAAACGAATGCAGAGCCGTTTTTCTATGCCAAGGTAAAAATCTGCACCATATTTTATAACATTTTTTCTACAAATATCCATAGCAATATTGTAATTGTTTTGTTACAAATCTTTAAATTTGTTGAAGTATATTTTAAGTACAGTTTAAACACATCATTGCTATTGTATATACGAGTTTATCATTTAATCAGCCAGGGATTACACAGATGCTTGTTTCATTGCCAAGCATTTAATGTAATGGCCGATTTTATTAAAACTTTAACATATTATAGATTAGATCACTATTGTTGTTCTGTTTAACTTTCATCAAAGAAACAATAGCGTCATTACTGTTATCTTTAGTATAAATCATTTTGTCTTTTGATTCGGACTATTCACATTTTTTTCTAGACAACAACCTATGAACATTAATCAAGCGGTGCAGCAAGTTTTTTACAATATGGAAGTAAGTTCAAATTCGCTCAAAAAATGGTTGGCTGATTTTCACTAGACATGACTTACCCATGTCTTAAGTCATACAAAAATAGATATACAAATGTACTTTAGTGAAATATCTTTTGCAAAAAGTGACACTATAATACATAAGCATGCGTTTACCCAATTAAAAGAAAAATACAAATGCAGGGGCGAGTTAAATCTTGTCGCATCAATTGCATAAATGCTAGCCTTGTTAACGCACACAGTCTGTGGTTCCTGTTGAAAAACATGTTGCATCAGTGAGTACACTGTATTACTAGTATATTTTGCATTTTAGCGCTTGAAAGACCAAAGGCAGATTTGAAACGAAAATAAACCGCAGATTTGTGTGTGCTGCATATCTGTATTATATCTCAACAAAGTAGGTGGGGGGGAATGTAAACTTCATTATCATGTCAGAGACCTTGTTTTACCGGCATTCTTGAAAGATTAACATAGTCAGTCAAAAATCCATGATACATGGCTGCATATAGTGGTAAAAATGGCCAAATATGGAACAAGAAGTTAGGTACCAATTTTATATCTGTTATACAAGGAGAAGGATGGTAAAACGTCAACTGATTTATGAAAGATGGTTTTATTCCATGACAATATCATACCACAAGTGACAAACGGCAACCGTAAAATTGATTTATTGTGTCTATTTATCTAGCTACTAAAGAACACAATTAGATAACAAAGGACAAATCTTTATTAAATAAAATTGTCATTGAGAGACTCCTGAGAGACTCTTGGAAATGTCTTCTTTATATAATTGTTAGTTTCAAACCGAACACGATTCTTTTCAGATGTATTGAAAATAAATTTGAATTACTTGTCGTTATAAATATCATCCGTATTCAGTTTTTAAGTTCCAAGTTAGCAATATTCATGTATATGATAAGGAATATTCTCCAAGAAAATAATCAATCATCCCCTCCCCCTCCCCCACGAAAACAAAACAGCAGCTGTTATATTAGACATTTCATTGCATCGTTTCAATGCAACAACTAAATATCTAAAAATATATTAAAAGGGGTATTGTTGCAGGATTTAAGTGTTAGAGATGGATTAGTTATTTGAAGTCAGCGACATTAACCAATCGGAATAGCAGACTTTAGTACCTGTTAAAAATGACTTTATCAGTTACATTGACACATTTTATGGAAGCAATTACAATTTGTATCAGAAGCTGTTTTATGTCATATTTCTGAATTCATCAATCATATATCTGACACAATCATTCGTCTATCTCAAACTTAATTCAATTTTGATATCAAATCAATCGATTACATGACACAAGTTTATTGGGAACTAATATCTCAAGTTATAGATATTCATTATTTAAATGAATGTATTTAATGTATCGTCTTGTCGACAAAATGCAATTAAACAATTATTCATTTTTTTTGTTAACAACAAACCTTATTAAATTAAAAACAATACGTACTTTTTTATTTAAATAATAATAATAATAATAATAATGATAATAATAAAGAAGAAGAAGAAGATGATGATGTTTAAATATCTCACATCATCATCAATGAAATTATAAAAATGATAATAATTACTGTAGAATAATGATATCACTATGGATCTAAGATAGCTTATATTAAATTATCTGAATAATGAATCACTGGTTATAACACTCAATGTTTTAATGTTGAAAAGCGAAATTATTTAACAGATTTTTTCATTTGGTAGGTCTTTTGATTAACAAAACTATGAACGAATTTGGCCTGATACGTAATGTTACCATTCCAGTACATAAACATGTATAATAATTACATATTTACTATTACAAGCTGGTTTTGAATAAAAATTATATTTTACCGTTAAGTTTTTAGTTTAAAAGTTACTAAATTTCTACATTTGTAGTATGTATAATGACATTCAAATAAGTTTTATGTATATACCCTTGGTGTTCTTATCGACGTATTGTTCGTTAGAGGAACATCGAACTTTTAAGAAGCCAAATTTATCATAAGGTATAAATAAGGCGATCAGAGGAAAAAATACTCAATTTGCTGGACGACATATCAATGACCGGTCATTATATGTATTAAATGAAGCCTTGCTTTGTACATAGAGGTTTACTTTGTCTATCTAACTGAAGCCTCATTTCATAGGTAAAGAAAGGGAATTGGCCAATACTAGGTATGTCCAACTGAAGCCTCGCTTTACGGATATAATTGAAATCTTTAATTGTAGTGAAGAAGTGCATTACTAGTAAATTCTTGGAACTTAAAACTCATTTCTTCTGAAAACTTCGCTATCAGCTGATTTATTAAATATAGGTTTTAAAAGTTGAGATAATTAAGGTTAAGTGTTATGTAGATAGAAATGATTGGCATGATGTTATTGTTAAAAATGTGTTATTACAAACCCTACCAGTAACTTATCGTTCTGTGCAATATAAGTCTCGTTTCATAAATAATGTGTCGTGTTGCAGCGTGATATCTTTATTTAAAAGTGTTTATTGGGCAGTGATAATTTATACTTTAAATGTAAATAGTGACTTATTGTGTATTTATAAGTGTAAGATTTGAATTTTCAAAAATCACCTGTATCTAAATCCAAACAAAATACTATATACACTGTAACGCTACTTCAACCAATAATTTTTTAAAGCTCACTCGCTGAAATAAATTTCATCTTACACACAAACAAACAAATATCCTCTATTTTATTATTTCTTCGATTCAGCAGAACTACATGTAGTCGATATACATTGATTAAATATACGAGGAAACATAAAACTTCTGTCCAGAAAATACATTTTAAGAAAAACGTCATTCATAATGAAATTGCGCTGCCCAATTCACATTTTTGTTCTTAATGACAACAAAAAAGACAACAAACCAAAGTTACCTATTGATATGTTTTGTTTAGGTAAGAAACTTAGCGATACATGTTTCTGTTAAAATGCAGACAAAGTTTTCATGTTTTTATAAATTATAAGTGGCTGGTTAAGGGCCACTTGTACTATTTATTATGTGAATTTTCTGACTGGAAGGAGAGAATCTTTTTAAAAGAAACGAGAATATTTATCATGTTTAAATGAGCAACAAGAAAAAAAATGATATTTTTCAAAAACAAAACCAAAGGTAATTTTGCTCAAATGAAATATCAAACCTTAATTATAAAGTATTATATGGAATTTTTATAACTATAGGGATTCAAACTAAAGAACCTTAGTTTTTTTTTAAATTGATCCATCAAGAACACAATGTGATTGATGCGATTTCCTTGATAGAAAAATATGTTTACGACAAAATTATACATTGCATTAAATAAGGAAAGTATTATAAACATATTAAGAGAATTAATACATTCCGCTGCTTGAGGAGACACAATGATAGACGGGTGATTTCATTTGTTGTTCAACAAGCTGTAAATGCATATAGAAAATGCAGCACCTTTGATAGAAAAAAATGCTTTTCATTTATAATCATTTATTGAAATTATATGTCGGGAAAATATTGCTCAATCTGTTTGTCATAACATTTCGATAAATAAATGCCGTTCGTGACATTTTGTTAGTTGAAATTTGCGTTATTACGTTATTACAAAAGTACTTGCTCACTGTTTATTTCACGTCTGACGTCTAAGAGCTGTTATACGAACTCCGTTACTACTTAATATTGAAGAACCGTTTAGTATTTTTTACGATCAAAGTAAAACATGTCATAATGAAATAATCATTGGCATATTGATTCAGATATAATATCAGCACATGCGTAACAATTTCATGTTTTGTTCAACAAGAAATAAAATTATTGCCTTTGTGGTGCATTCTTGCATTCAAGGATATAATTCGTTCAATAACAAGCTTGAAACAGAACAATTTTAGCGCAAACTTTGGAGTCAAAGCAATTGTCTTGATTGATGGAAATGCCCGAAGCCTCGAGTCAATATTATTGTAAAAGTGTCGTATTCATCACTGGAAGGAAATGTTCTAAACTTCAATTACGTCCTTGTTTTATGAGAATACCGTGCTTTTAGTGACAAACGTACATTTGGCGGCAATATTTAAAATTGATTTTTCATATTGTTTTAGCAAGGTCTCTCTGATAGAGACAGTTAGATTACAAAATACTAATTTAATACAGAAATTGCTGATATTTATTTTAAATAATGACAATTAAACGCAGAGGATCGTAAATAATTTTGTTATCTTTCAATAACTATTATTTATTTCAAACATGTTCATTACAATTCACCCTTACTTTAAAAAGTGTTCACTAATATGCTTAAATAAATTTAGTCATTTGGAAATAGTGGACTCTGATTTATTTTGTATAACGTTTTATATATTTTTAGTGTAAAATTGCTTAAAACGTTTTTTTCTAGTTTGAGTCTTTTTGTTGTATTTCAACATCATACTAAATGAGTTCATTTGACATTGTAAAAGGAATTTCTCCAGAATTCATTGCTTTATGATTTAAATATACGGCTATCAGAACAAGTCGATATACGATGAATAATTACATCAAAACAAGATTTGGAGCATGTCACCTTTTCCTGTTTAGAAATTATTACTATGTCAAGAATGGAAGCAATATCTTTTGCAAAAATATTTCCAGTATATTTGTACTAAACAACAAATACACAGAACAGAAGACAATTATACACAAACCTGTCGAAAATGTATCTATTTCCAAAATAAGACACAACGTGATACATGATTCTGTCAAATTGCAGACATATTCTTCAGCTTTAAGAATTCTTGCGATAGGTTAAAGGCCGCTGCGTCATAAGTTATATAAACATTCTAGCCGAACGGAGAAAATTTTATCTCTTTTAGGGACACAAGATAATAAATTATACATTAACAGCATATCAAAAGTTTAACATTGCAAACTTTTTAAAATTGTGTAGATGCAACATAGCGAGTTTAGTTCTCATGTTTTCGGACCTAAAATTAAGTATTGCTAGGTACTTTCGTCACGACAGGGAGGATTACTTAATTGTAATTAAAATATCAAAATTAAAATTATGATAGAAACATATTCAATGTTTATGCAAGCTATACGACTTAGTTGGACATGTACATGAGCTGAACTTAAAATTTATTGCACAAACTTATTGAAATTATTTGTAATTCTAAGCATCACAAAATAACCAGTATGAAATAGATATGTTTGTTTATTTCCTTACGAGTAAATTGCATAATAGTTATAAAACATAATGTAACGTAGCTAATATCCACTGGTTTTAACTCAATTGGTTATGTAATAATTATTTTGAAAAAAAAAAGAATTTATTTATACATTTTGAAGCACTTTTCAGACTAACAAGTACTTCTACTTAATTCATAATTGTTCGAGCACTTATAAAAACAAAGGAGAAAATACACACATTTTGATATATTTATGCAATTTTTGGACGATATTTCTTTTCTTATGGCCACATTGAAACTAACAAAAACTGAATGTTGATGTTATTTATCATTAAAATGGTATTTATTCACCTTTCATATAATAAAAGCATCGTATAAAAACATATTCAGTTTACAAATATTCTAACAGAAAGAAAGATATTCTAAAATAAATTTATTTCAAAACGTCTCTAAACGACAATTTTGTTTCACAAAGGCTTGTTTTCTCTTATCTAAATGTGTCCTTCTGAAGTTAGATAAAAAGACACAACAAATTAATTTTACTATTGCCGCCAACTTCTGTCAATGATTGCATGATATTCCTATGAAATAAAACCATCTACAGACAATAATTGACGTTTTACCACCTTCTGTTTTGTATTATAGATATATAATTGGTACAAATGTTTTTGTTTCGTCATTGCTCTTTTCGATCAATCAGAATATAGTGCTATGTTTCATAGATTTTGACTGACTTTGTTGTATCTTTTTAAGAAAGTTTATAACAAAGACCTCATTTATGTACCCAAATTTGTACTCAAACTGTCTCAAAAGACACACATAATTACCTTATTAATGTGGTTTCCATAAGGAGTTTGTGTGCTATATGTGACAGTCCAACCGTAAGCTCGTGTCGATTGTTCACATTTGGTTATCTAAACCACATATTGCTGCAAAAGTAAAAACAAACATGGTAGCTTTTAAGTTGACAAAAGTCACTAACTGGTATAAAAGTTAACAAACAAGCCGTAGAGTCGTAAAAATGCCACAGTGCTAAATAAAAGTAACCAAAATTAATATTGAAATAGACTGATTTTATGCCAATAATATTTAAACATTGCCATATCAAATTAGCAAATACGTACAACAATAAAACAAATATTATTAACTTCCAATATGCAAGTAGGCAAATCCTATGAATAGGGAAGTCAGATAAAAAATCGTTTATTTTTTTTTTCATACATATATATTTTTGATTGTTAATGTAACTCAGCGGCTTTTAATTTGATTTCCTTACACGAGAATTGACAGTCTGGCAAGCCAAACCCCGGGACCGTGACCTTTGATATCTCGAATAATGAGTCCATTACGAGTTTAGTAAATAAATATAATCATTATCTTTTGAATTACGAGCTAAGATAAATATCTACATTGTCTTATATAACTGAAGAATATAAAACGCCGCGGTTGACATCAATTTTCTCGGGTTAAGCTTCTAATTTTATCATGATCCAAAACGGAATGGGATATTTTATACAGTATATTCGAATAATGATTTCTACAGAATTATCTCCTGACAACTAGTAGCAAAACAGTCACGCCGACAGTAAAAAGAAGTAGTATTTTATGTTTTATTTGTTCCCGCCAAAAGGATAAAGGCTAATGTGTGACGTGAATTCGCCAAACCGCTCTTACATGTACCAGCTGCAGCAAAATGTTCATTTCTCTAAACGTTCAGATTATTCCTTTTAACGCTTTATTGTCTCACCAGTACCTAACGGTATCGGATTTAAACGTGCAAATGACTTCTTAACAACGAAATTGTACCAGTTGAAAAAAAATAAAAATATGCCATAAACACCGATCACATGAGTTGTTAAAACATAATGCAACACTAGGCTTCTTAAAGATTCTCTGTAACTTTAGCATGTGAACACAGGTTTTGGTACCTTTTAAAAGTTAGTAATACGCCTACTTTGCAGCATTTATTTCTATAAAAGAATGTCTGTGTGTAATTAAAGCGTTGTCTCTAAAGTTACTCAGTGTTATAATCATGAAACGACATAATGTAAACTTATGTAAGGTGGTTTGAGCTGATTATATACCGCCTTCTGAAATGCTAGTATCAATTGTTACTTCTTTTACCGACAATTTTTTCATATTTTTTTCGACCACTGTTTTAACAAGTAGATTTTGCATCTTTTTCCAATAATAATTTGTGTACATAGGGTTATTCCTTCACAAAAATAAACTTGAAACTTGTTTATTTGAGTTATTAATATACCTAATATTTTCAACATAAGAATTTCACAAAATAAACGATATATTCTTAAGATATATATAATTATGCAATATTCAACAATTTAAATGCAATTCTGTAAAAGTAAAAATAGTTAATTAGCTATAACTATAAAACATAGAAAAAACTAAAATCTGAAATTTAAACACTTTGTGTCCTCCCTACAACAACACAAAAAATGTGGGAAGAACAAAATTAAAATATATCTAAACTGTTTAAAACAATTTGGAAGATCGCGTTTTGGTCGTTTTTCCTCAAGAATTCCAGTAAGGTACACTAGAGTGTGTCCAACTGAGCAACTGAACGTTATTAAAACTTTCACAGGTAACCATTGTAGATCGTATAAAGCTTGTTTGGAATGTTCGTATCTAGAGCGAGATAAGGCGATTAATGCGCACATATTTTGTATTCGCAGCATTTGTGTATGCCACACTGGGCTATCTAATAGAGAATGACATTGCAATAGTCAAGCTGGGACATGGCTAGGGCTTACACTAGAATTGCTGTTGCTTCATTTGCCAAATCTGTCTAATTCTCTTTATTCAGATGTAATTCAAAATAACAGTGCGGCATTTTTCTTTACACTTTGAAATTCAATGTTTCGTAGAGAAACGCCCCTACGTATCTAACACAGTTATATATAATAATTGCAAATTTCAATCAACCCTTAAACAATGCCATCAATCTTTACATTATAAACCTATTTTTTAGAGTTGTGAGTAACTTACAAAACAATGTCATCAAGCTTACAAACAGACATAAATGGAAACAAAAAGAAAAAATATCCAAATGTATCTATAATTGAAACTAAAACAATACGTGCTATATGGTGCTGCCAATATTCAGACATATTTTTCATGTTTCCTTTAATGTATAAGGACAACTCTGACATGTAAAAGGTCGCATGTGCAATAAATTATTTAAAAATTGTTGACGAAATGGCAAAGTTTACCTCCTCAGGGGAGACGAGAAAATAAGTTATACATTAATAACAAGACAAAAGTTCAACATCACAATCTATATTCTATACAAACGGAAATAAACCATTATTTTTGTAGTTCAAGTTTAATTAATAGCTTAAAATAAACTACTGTTGGTATATTGCATCCGCGCAGTCTGATCAGGATCCATGCTGTTCGCTTACAAACCCTATTACAAGTAGAGAAACTGACAGCGAACAGGATGGATCCTGACAAGACTGCGCGGATGCGCAGGCTGGTCTGCATCCATGCTGGTCGCAAACCCCAAATAATTGACGTTTTACCAACCTCCGTCCTGTATAATAGATTGTAACAAAATCTTTTCTTGTGTGTGTTCTCATTTTTGTTGCTTTGTAACAGGCTGACCTTGTTGCATGTTTCAAAAATGTTGGTAAAAAGACCTTACTGATTCACATTGATATGTACTAAATTTTTCTCTAAAGATTTATAATTACAACGTCTTTCTGCGTCAATTAAGATCATAAAAATAAGATGAAAAAAAAAATAAGCTTTCGAGTTATCAGAAGTGTAACATGCATTTAACTAATATCATTTATTTGGTCAGTTATTTACCAATCCTTACAAAAATATTTATTTTTTATCGTGTTAGAAATGAATTGAATAAAGAAGAGAACTTTACAAACTGTCTTAAATATCAACAAGAAAAACAGTTTCATGCACAATATATACAAATAGTATTTTTTTATAATTTTAAGAATATTAAAAATAAAACAAAACTTTCACTGTAACATCTTGTTTTCTAGACCAACATAATTTCAATAACATGCTCAGAATAAGTTTAGGGGGGTTGCGTTCATTGAACGCCGCCTTTCCTTGTTGATCTTGTTTTTCATATTTGATATTTTAAAATAAATGGGATCATATAACTGACTCATTTTATGAATATTTTATTTGTTTCACATATATATAGCTCTAAAACAGGTAAATTGTGGGAAAAAAAGTGAATTTTTATTAGAAAATAAGAGCAATATTGGTAATAAACTTTTCGCTAATGTCAAAGATTTTTAGTATCAGTTATTGCATATTACAAACATTTTCATTTGTGATGATTATCTTGTACGCGTACTCTTGTACTTAAATTTGTACAAAAAGTTTCAAAGAAACTTTAACTGTTCTAATGAAGAAAATAAACTAAATTTTCAAGGATAGACCTAATTTTTACAATAATATAGCAAAATTGGAAAAATCTCCATTTAATCTGAACTGATATTTATATAATTTAAAACTTAATTACATTGATATAATTCGACAAAATTCATAAAAATTAATGCTTAAATCGGTGAATTTCGCCAGATATGTGCCATAAATAAATCACTTTTATGTTAAGTAAATCATATTTTGCCCTTATTGGGCATTTATTCCTGTGGATAGTCGTCGGTTATATTTGTATCTCAAGACAAAAAAACATACTGACGATTTGTATGAACATATAGTTTTAATGTGTGTTTAGTGGTTGTTAATTAAATAAATTATCCGAAGTTCGACACTAAATATAACAGTTTATATCCTTCTACAGTTAAACTAATAAAAAGAAAGTAGTCTACACTTAGTGATATAGAAGATTATGTACTTAAGAATTGATATATACAATTCAATCAAACAATGTCACAAATGTTATGGAGGTTATTTAAGAATAACAAACAATCTAAGATAAACGAAAAATGCTTTCAAAGTTTTCTTAACATAAAATGTTTTATAACTACTACATGAAAATAAAAATGACCTTGAAAAACATAATTATATGCGTAAACAATTATCAGAAAAAAGTGCTACCCTGATTCCTTGACAAGAAAAAAACCGTAACAACACAAATAACCCTTTCATATCGAAATGTAAACAAAACGAGATACAGTCGTATCATATCAGAACAATAATAGACGACCTGAAAATTTTTATTACAATGCTTTTGAGATTACTATCAGTATTCAATAGATGTTGGCATCAAAATTATACATTTCAGTAATGTAATGAAGTATTAGAAATACGAAAAATATGAAATAGTCAATTTCTTTAGACTCATTTGAAGATAAATGTCTTGATTGATGGGAGAGATATAAACCAAGAGCCAGTGTTTTTGTATTTTTTCTTTAAAGGAAGAATATTATTAATATAAGTATATTTCTTGGTTAACGAAAATATCGTTTTTTAAGTGGAAAAAAAGATCATTTGGCGACAGTTGTTAAATTGAATTGTTATGTTTAAGTATCAGTACATGTATTTTGAACAAAGCAATAAGATAACAAGATCTAATACTAAAATGAAAAACATTGAACAATATTTGTAAACGATATTTTATACTGAAATGTTGACATTTCAAAGAGTGTGGTAGAATAATGATGCATGTATACAATGGCTCGTATATATGTTTATTTTATCAACTTTGTTTAACTATAATATTTATAAATCCTGTTCGTTCGTCACATATAAATCATTTAGTTTTTCGAACGAAATACTCATTATGGTTTTCCAATTACAAATTAAAATGTAGTATAGTGTATCAATGTGGCACAAGATTCACTGCTACGTTCAATCCAAACAATGTTCAGCACATTGAAATTCTTTATTAAAATTTATTTTGCATTAATTTCATTTTCGAAAATGAATGTTCATAATGTAAAATCGAATTGGAGTTTGTGTTTTGATATGAAATGTATACGTTTTTCAACAGCCATCCGAATGAATTCGTATTGACATTGAATCTACGAAATTTCCCCTAATAGCATTGCGATATTTAAAAATATTTCGGCTGTCTGAACAAGTAAAAATACAATGATAAAGACGTTTAAAGATAGATAAGGAGCATGCACATTGTTTTTGAATTAAAACACTACATTAGATATGCTTACATCCTGATGATGAAATTGTACCAATATCTTTGGCTGAATGATTCTACAGTCTACAAAAGAACGAAATAAAGATATATACAAAGACAGATTTTCTCTATTATTAAAAAAATAAGCCACGTGATACATGATCCTCTCAACATTCAGACATATTTCTCATGTTATCTAGTATAAGGTTTAAGGTTAAAGCCACGTGTGTCATAAATTATCTGAACATCCTAGCCAGAAAGAGAGCTGTATCTCCTCAAAGGACACAAGAACATATAATATACATAACACCAGGCAAATGATTTCACATAACACATTTTGTTTTAAAAATATGTAAATAAAACAAAGCAATTGTAGTTCATGTGATTAACACATGACAGTCAAAGCTAAGGAACTTGCATAAAGATAACGTTTTAAATTAAAGAAATCAAAATTAAATTAAATTAAGAAATTAAAGAAAATCACTGGAATAAGTTAGAATTTTGAATTAATTGTTTTTCCATGATGTTTTAAATTCTAGAAGTCATATAAAAGATTTTCTACAGAAACATTTGTCTCTACAAAATGTGTTTTAATTTTAGCATCGAATAAATCGATTTATTTTGTGACACAATTTCAGTTGGAAATATGTCAAACTATTTGCATATTAAACAATAGACTTTAGTGCAGATTGTTTTTAGTTTGATGTTTTTCGACAATATACTTAATCAAATAAACAAAACGATTTTTGCTTTAATTTATTTGAAGATAATAATGATCATTAACAATTTTGCATATGCTCTTATCAATTTATATTAAAAACGAATCGCTTGCGTTAAGTCATTAGATATTAGTTTTTAAATGAATTTTGAAACATTATGCATAACCTATTTCTAGAAAGAGTCATATTTTGTCGAAAGAAAAAATTAAACTTTGTATTAATATCAGATGACTTTTTCTTAACGTCTGCCAATGACAATTTTGTTTCATAAATATTGGTCTGTGACTTTCTGAATCAATTAAGCGATTGCCGCCGACGTTTGTAACTGATGGCATGAAATTCTCATGCCAAAAATCATCTTTCAGAAAATAATTGACGTTGTTACATCCTTCTTCTTGTCAAATAGAAACACATTGTTACAAAAGCTTTTGACCGCACAATACCGCTTTGTATCATGGATACAGGCTGAATCTAGGTAGATATGTATATTTTCTCATGTACCTAAAATGTCGGCACTAGCAGAAAAAAACTAATATAGCTACTACAACATCATATTCCGTATAATGACTCCTATTTCAATTTATAAGAAATACAGAAATGTCTGTCATTAAATGCCACTTAGTCAAAGGATTTGGGTAATAGTATTCAAAACTTTCTTATTTGTTACTAAAAAAAATGGAAAATGGGATACTTTGTTGAGGATTACTTCCATAGTTCAAACCATTAATAATAAGCAGTCATGACTGTTGTAACAGACAGAAGTAAAAAATACAAAGCCTGATTTGTTTGCCCATTGGTCCAGCAACAAAGCATGCATCGTGTCCTATATTTTAATAGATTAAATAAATATAACGGACAGTAATTCACAGCAAATTTCTGAAGAAAAATATTTGGCCAAGATCTTAAATGTTTAGCATTTCTATTATGCCTTTAACAGAACATCAGAATCTTTAATAGGGAAAATGTGACACTTACAACATAAACTATATGCCGAAATATTTTACGTAAGTCAAGTTTCAGTTATTATAAACATATGACTGATATATCACTATGCTAAACAGAAAATGGTTTATAATACATCTAATCACTTTAATTCCGTACGAACGTGGAAATATTCACGATCATGAAAATTAACATTTTCAAATACTTAATATATTAAGATTCTTTATAAAGAGCGATTCCCGTTCTTGACTGAACGTTTTAGAAATAATTTGATATAGTTGAATTTATCAAAATATTTATTGAACTCATTCATCGCTTGTTGGCTAGTAGCAGTTTGGTATGACATTTCTGGATTATTTATATCTTTTCCCACCCATTACCATGTACATAACATTTTATATTGCTGTTAACACATTTACAAATTGTTGTAAACTGGTAAGTTATCAGGAATAGATTTAAATCTATTTATCCGATAGTTAAATTAGATAATAAAATTCAATTAAATGTTATGGAGATGAGCGTCTCTTACAGGGTGATGAGTAAATATTTTAACTTACCAGTCAGTACATAAAATAATAATGATTGTCAAAATACGCAATTTATTCGTAAGCCACTATTCAAGAGATCGTTGTGCCCTTTCTCTTTGATGTTTAACTTTTATTATATTTAGTTAATTTTATTTGAAAAAAAAAACTTGTACTCAATTATCGAAACGGAAACATAACTAAAGACGATAAGCATCAAAGTTCAGCCTTTCCATTATGTTGCTACTAATTCATAATTGAAGCTAAAACAAGCAAATTATTATGATTGATATATTTACACAGTATATCTTTTCCTAGCACAGAAGGGTAAACGCTTTCGATTGTACTTCAAATGCTATATTTATTTAAACACATTTATCAACTGTGCAATAAAATTTTAAGTAATCAGGAACAGAGATAAAATCAGAAAATGGTCCGAAATTCATACTTTAATTGCAATAGCTAAAATAACCTCCAATTTCATGAAATGTAAATATTGTTTTGACATGAATGTAGATTAAATGACAATCATCTTTGTCTCTGCTCTGTCCTTAATTAAATGTATCGCTTATCAATAGAATAATGTCAAGCAATGTATTGATTCGGTAGTAAAATTATATAGTAAAATTAAATTAAGTTTTATGGAAATGAGTGTTTTCATCATACATTTTGTACAGCATGACATTAAATATGATTTGAATACTGTTTATTCAATTTACCTTTCCGGTCTAATTCTATTTCATTGTCCTCAGTTAGTCAAATGTTTTATCTTTGGTCAACGTAATCGCACTATTATATTGACAAAACTCAGATCTGCAATTGAAAAAATATATTTTGATAAACCGTTCAATTTGTATGACATTTTTATTTCAGCAACCAATCCTGTCTGAAAAAAATCTTATAATAGGTAATTACAAGCTATGTAAATCGCATTTGCAAGTACAGAATATGTAAACTAAAAAAATGTTTTATCTACAACTCTTTAACAATTTGTCATGTCACACTTTTGACTGTATATATGTACACTTTAACTTCTCGTCATCCTTGTGTGTATACAATTTGCAACACTAGAGCAAAATGTTTATTTTAGTTATGGCGCACGTGGATTTCACTTTGATGCTTTTTTAAAAAATGTTTGAAACAAATCTCAATGACAATTAGTAACCAATGTTTGTTTGTATTGCTGTTTTGCAAAACGTCTTAATAAAAGACCAGTACATTTCAATAAAATTCCAAATATTGAAATATTTGAGATCATTAAAACACTCGTTGTGACTTTTAAAAACATTTCTATCAAATGCATAGTCAATATGTCTTTCTTGAAGCAATAAATAATAATACTCAGATACGTTAAGAACTAATGGGTCATCTCGAAAGATAATCCACTCAGATATTTGTGCAAATATTACAGAACCAAAATAATTTTCTTATCATAATTCCATTAATGCTGAAGGAACATTTCAATGTTATTATGTGTTTAGAATATCAATTCGTCTGGCAATAATTCGGTCATACGAATTGTAAAAAACAAATAAGTTATAACTGATATGATAAGTTTTCCTTACTTCTTTACTGTCTTACACTTTTTTCTTGATAAACATATTATATTTAATAGCATTTCCTCATGCTCCTAAGTTATGATCTTATAAATCGTACTCGTTATATGATGACTACTTTTACTTGCATTTGATATCTTATCAATAAAATACATTGCTGTCCTTAAATAGATTTAATATTATCTCATGTGGTATAATGTTCCTTTATGTTAAATACAGCAAAAATAATGTTTTGCTAGTGACATTTATAAGGACATTCCTGTATAACGTTTATATAAAATAAAACGCCTTATAACATTTCAAGTATAGAATGTTTGATATGACGGAAGTTTGCTGGATTCTATTTTTATATTTCAAATAATGACAACTGTTTTTGGTTCTCAATAAACGAATTGTGTTTCATATTGTTCAGAAATTAAAGTTATAATACAAACTTACAATCAGCTTTATTTGAATATTGCTATTTACCAAAAACTGTTAAATAATACTATTGAAATTGAATTATTTGTTTCTTTCGGAATCTTGATAAATAAACATGACAAATAAATTTTACAATTGCCACCTAATTAACGTTTGTCACTTAAATCACGATATTCTCATAACACAAATAACTAATTGTCAGTTAAAACATTCTACTTCCAGTGACGAATTTTAAACTGTTTCTGAAAACACAAGTTCCAGGCTTGAGGCATCATCAATAAAGAAAATTGTTAAGACTCCAAACTTCTGCGATTAAATCATTCAGCTTGTTACTGAAAGCGATATTAATTTTATACTCAGAGATGCATCAAAATTGCATCATCTGTTGTGATGGTTGAAATGTTGTTTTCTTTTAAAGTAATTGCTGTATATCTATTATGTTATCGGATTTGTTTCCGGTAAAAAGTTTAATATTCCCGTCCAATGTCTTCTACAGCGTGTATATCACAACCATTGTATGACCCCTATCCTATACCCGTTGTTGGGGTATGGATGGGTAAGTCGGGGCTCCTTTCCGTGATCATTGGATCCTCTTGTTCTTAGCCTCATAAATCCAAAGTAAAAATTCGATGCATTATGCGACAAACTTGGACCTCAGAACATATCAATGAGTACAGTTCCAGTCGGTTTAAAGATAGCACATTGTTTGTGTAAGACGGCATCTGTTCTTTTAGGCAATAAACATATGTTACCAAACATCTCGTGTATGCAAAGGAAAACAACGCCTGAAATGAATGGCTACGAAAGTCAGGTTATTTCTTTCCTGCTACAGACAACGAGAACCTTTGTGTACATAGGGAAATACTAGCAATAAGCATAGGAAGAAAACGCCCAGGTATATTTTGTGTATTTGACATTTTTATTGCGTACCATGTGCTGTTTAAACATTGAATGGTAATTAATGGCATACTAGTAATAGTGTCGCATTGTGACATAGTGATTACACATGAACACACGTGTTGATGGGTTGATGCTGATTTCTGCTGAAGCCGATGCTTAAGCGCTTTGACGTAACAGCACATTGCATGAAAATGCTGTCCATTATCAGATTCAATCAAACCGAGTCTGCAACCGTTTCACCTCCGCCATGTTGGAACCATTAGGATACCTACTAAGGCTATGCTATACTGATGATGACATAGAATAATGCTCTACTGCACAACGAAAACGTATTAGTTTATCAACTCTAATTTTTTTTGCATATATCAAATCACTATCAAAATGGGCTCATCAACATAGGAATAAAGCCTATCTCAATTGGATTAATTGCCGAGGTGAAATAGCCTGATTTATTCAGATTGACTTGGCAAGAACCTAATCTCAAATTTGATCATTTAAGCGCTATATTTAGTTATAAATGTCTTTGTTAGGTGCGTCAGTGACTGTCGATGCTAATAAACATGTATATATTTTTATTTGCAAGATATTCGGTTTCTCTTTTAACACTTGTGAAATATTAAAAATATTAATTTAGAAATGAAAAGAAACAATAAGGATATTCCTATCTATGAAATCAGTCACTTAAATTAAACTTGAAGCTGATACATCGCCATATAACCTTTTCTGTGTCGGTACGACAAAAAAAATAAAGAATGAAAAAAACATTTTATCCGTAGAGCAATGATTGTTATCATGGTGCTATATTTACTTTGATGGGTGTCAGAACAGAACAGCAATGGTATCTTTGACACTTTAAAGAGAATTCGAACTGTAGTTAAATTGATCCGACCATTACATTTTCTGATTGAACTCAGAAACAAGCGTCTGTTTATCTATTAGTTGATTAAATTATAAAGTTGTTAAAATTTCAATTGCTTATAATTTTTATATTTATTCCTCGCTTTTACCCACACAGACGTATTTTCAAATTTACACTTGCGTTAAAAAAGATACACAGCGAACAAAGAAACAGAACGAAGAAACCACTGTGCTGAGTACAAGGTTCGACGTTTCGGAATTCTGCATAACTAGAGTTGCATCAAAAAATCATTTATGTTCATTTTTTTACGACAGCCACACTTTATCCTTGCATATCATGGCTACTTCCTTAACAAAGACACTTAAAAAAGAATTTAACAAAAAAAAAGTTTCCTCGACTGGGATTTGAATTCGAGACCTCTCACTCACTAAGCGAGCGCGTTACCCCTGTACCACGGAATAACATCAAGTCATTCTAAATTTAGAACTTCCATTGCATTTCGGGTTTGTAATCCTTATTAATTTCGAGGTATTTTGTTCAGGATAAACCTGTTGTTTAAAATTGAAGTAAATATTTTAGCGAAAATCTTCTCGCCCAAACAGTCCGACATGTAGAATCTGTATATTAGAGTACTCGGTTTGTGTAGTATTCGGTAATCGACATCGCTAAAAATAGTATTTTCATTGATAAAATCATATTCATCCGCGTAATTTGTGATTGTGCATTTATTGACAATTCTATAAGCCAACGCTATTTTTAAACTTTGAATGCGTTGTAATTTGTTGGATACTTGTAACAAAATAAAAATATTTCTTTCTTTTAAATCGCTAGTTTTAAGCTGTTTTGAGAACTACTTGTTGTTAGGTTTGACGTAAACTTCTGTGTCAGAGATTGAATGTCCGCTTTGTATTTACTTATTTTCGATCAGAAAATACAATGAAAGAATATTAGAAATCTTCGACCATTCGGGAATTATTTTGCTTGAAAATTAAGGCGCCTGTCTTTGACCATCTTTACGCAGTAATCTCCCCTGAATTTTTCGGCGTTAGTCTACATACAAAAGGGAAGTAACCGCTTCAAAAAAGTGGACTACTTTCGGCATTTGCAATTAACAACATTAGACTCTGAAATTTCGCTACCATTATTTGTTTGGTCTGACGACCCAAACAAATAGAAACAGAGTAATTCGGATTGTATTTAAAATTGATTTTTTTAGTTCACAAAATTCTAACGCTAAGCGGAGGGTTTTATGTTTAATAAACGTGTTCAGGGGTGCGGCTCATTTATAAGTCGAAGCGGCCTATAAGTATATTTTATTTTCCTAAATTACCTTTAAGTCTGGTCTTAAGCAATGTATTGATTTCAAAACATGAAACCCCGCCGAAAGACATTTTGGTGCGCCGTGAAAACTTCACATAGTAAGAATCATAGCAAAAAAAGACGCACCGTAAAATCACTAATGTTTGTTTATTAGTAAATTATAATACATAAATTAATAGTGCAACATTTTGACCAAATAAACAACAAACTGTGAAAACCATTTCAATAATTACACGTATGATCTATAATTATACTGAAGATTATTGAATAGTGACAATATAACATGAACATTTTGATTGAAATACCTGTAGGTGTAAACCCAACTGATTGTTTATTTCACGGTTTTGTGCCATAAATAATATTTTTAAAGAAAACAAATGAATGTACTGGTGAATATAATATACAAGGAACCAATAGACTATAAAAGTATTCATGATCGATTATCCGAAATGATGGAACAATACGCAAGTCCGTATGCTATCTGAAACTGTTAAGTTATATTGTTTATTAACCCAGTGTAACCGGTCGCAGCCTACGTGCCGAAGGGGCCGATATTTTTTTCATTTCTCAAAAGATAAATTTGAAAGGGTGCGGCCTTTACAGTGTGCAGCGACCTATTTCCGAAAAATCGGTACACTTCTTGGTAATTAAACAATCAGCTTGCAAATATCCTAGTTTATATATAAAATAAATGTAGTTAATGATTACTATCTCCAAAGAGATATTATCTTTATTTGTTACATCTATTAAATTTGCTGATATAGTTTTACATTCATATTTGTTTTTGATTTGGTATTAATGTTTCTTTGTGGATACAGTGGAGGTACGAAAATAGGACATAGTATTTCTAATCGAACTATGTTTATTATTCCCTTGATTATTGTACAACATCATGCAGATTAATGTCTCAAAGCTTTGCGGTAGAGAAATAAATAGCTCAGGAGTTCATTTAACAATAATTGCTTAATGTTTTCACTTTTATGTTGACAGATAAGCATTGATAGCATTGAGACTAAAGACTTAAGGGTAATAAAGCTTTATCTGATACAATATAAAATATGTTTATGTAAAAATAATAAACGGTAACATTGTGTTGTTACCAAAGAAATATTGTCAGTACTCTAAAGATTTGTTCAAATCGAATGTCTCTGTATGCATGTTGTACATAAACAAAAAGTCATGCTTCTTTTTTAAGTAAAGTATTAACTGTTTAGCAATACTTTTGGGCATGCACCAATCTTTTTAAGGAAATATTTAGGTTGTTAATTTGTGTCATATCGTTATTTCCCTTAGCGGGGCGACAGACGAAAACGCGAAAATATGACTAAGTAACCGCACAGCTCAAGTGGTTACTTTGGGTTATTTTCGTGTTTTAATCTGGCATCAAGCGGAGCGACATAGTGATCCATTTGTCTTCTTTTCTTACTTTGTCTGGCGCCGTGCGAAGCAAACGGCGAAAGAACGAAATTACGAAGAAGTGTTTCATATTGTTCTTTGGCGCCACAACTCTCACCACCACAACTAAGCATTAACATAGCTTTCAGTTCAAACTTGAGCGCTTTTGTCATAACTAAATGAATTCTGCTTATGTATAGTTTCAATAGTAACAATTTACATAGCAAAATGATTTAAAATTTTGACCTTTGACTTGGTCATAGCTTAGAAACCATTTAGATACTGTTTTAAATTTGCTATCAAGGTTATTTGATAAAACTGCTTTGAAATTAAAACTGTTTAGATCTCCTTCTAATAAACTTCATTTCCTTCAAGGTCGTATATGCCTTTGTCTTAGAATATTTTACAATCAAATTCTTATATTTATGTGTAGCTCGCACCTGCATTTGTAAATATGAATACAAATTATATAAATTAAGTTAACAAAGTTTCCAAATTTTAGCATAATTAATGTTTGATGTAGCCGACTATCAATTGCTGAACAAAACAAATTTTTTATGAAGCAATGAATCATGACATTATCTTACATGTAATTATGTATTAAACAAGAACTTATAGGATCATGCGTATGAATGGTTTGCGTGTTTGATTGTAGTCATGAGTATGTCCATCATATTCAGACAGAAAATCGTCACATTCCGTCTTATACTCGTATGTAGGCGGATTGTCTCATTTAACATCGAACAATACGTTGCAATGAATGTCTTGTTCTTTGTGGTGGTGGAAGAAATGTAATTTCTCGCCATTATGAAGGAAATTACTTCGGTAGTTGCACAAAGTATATTGTATTGTCATGTGAATGCTTGTCAAAGTAATGATGTTTAGTAAAATAACACATTTATTCATAAACAAGACTAATTATACTGACAGTGAAATAACATTTTAGTCAAATATATACCGTTTAGTTTGAACTGATATATTTTACAAAGTATACTAATTAATTTAAGTAAGATTTTTAAAGAACATCATCCCTATTTGATATAATTCAGACTTGCACGGCTATAAATAAAACTTATCAGTAAATTTTTACAGCAGCAATAAGAAACATATCATTTCATAAAAACATACTTTAAATAAACGTCCATCTATTGATTGTTTGAACCGTCTATAACACTTCTCATTTTGACCGTTCAAATCCTCAATTTACATTTAAGTGTTTGATAATAAATTTATCTTACTGAAGTAAATGACAAGGAAGTATTAGTTTAAATTAAAACAGTTGTATGTTGTATGTTGTTGTTTTTGTTATATTTATTAAAGATCTTTCAACATGAAAAAAGTGTTGAAATGTGGTTTAAGTTTTTTTATTTGGGTTTTTTCCAGTTTGGTAGTTCAACATTCCTGGCTTGAATAATGTTTTATCACTCTTAAGAAACGGTGCCTACTTTTTCTTTTGACAGCTTGTCTGGGATATGCAGGCGTCGTAACCTGAGATCCCCACCAAATTCTATTTGATATTGTTCGCCAATTGTGATCTCGTTTAGAGCATACGACTCCTTTTACGGAAGGGCATTTCACATTGAAAGTTCCATGATAACCGCCGTATGAACACATCTGCGGATATAAGCAAATTCGTAATGTAATGTTAAAGGCTGAATTCTTCTTAAAACGGTGTTAAGGTGAACGTTAGCTTCATTCTTCAGTACGGTAAATGAGCAGGCTAAATCAACTTTGCCGTTTCTGAGCTCTCAAAGTATTCTATTTCTCTCTATTTATACAAGATAACTTTGTATCAGGTTTTGGTTTTTTGGGGGTTTTTTCAATTATTATTCGTAAGGAACGTTTTGAGCATAAGGCTGATTAAACAAGCAATATTTGTTGATTAACGTTAATTACAGCTCGAAAATATGTTAACGACAGATGAATAGCATTGATTCAATGAAGTATAAGAAACAAATATAATTATATTCGGCTTTAAACGCTTGAGGACATAAGTTGACACAATAAAAGACGAGTGTCTTCTGTTTTTACTCTGCGATTTGTAATTTTAAAACAAATAGAATAGAACTTTTATTTTCTAGGCTTATACAAATGTACTTTATCTTGTTACGATGCAATGAATACATATGTACAATAAACATAAACATATGTATGGCGAGTGTTCATAGTAAATGTACAATTAACACTTCCTAAGAGGATAAACTACAATTCAGAGTCCAAAATTGAATTTCTTAGTTCCAAAGCTTCTTTAATATATTTGCTTTAGTTGTTTAGAATGAAGATAATATAAATAATTCTTAAACATTGATGGCTGAAAAATGATGAATAGGTTCCTAAATGACATTTATACAAAGTTACTGATATGAAACTTTTTTTCTATTCGTTGTGAAATATAATTCTATAAAATTATTTGAAATATCAACAATTCAGTTAAATTATTCTTTTCAAATGTCTATTAGTGTTTTCTGTATTAGATTTATCTTTAGTTATCTCATTTCTTTCCCAAAACTTGATGAATAAACATGACAAATCAATTTAACTATTGCCGTCAAATCAACGTTTTTCACTACAGGCATTATATTCTCATAAAACAAGGACATAATTGACGTTTAAAGTATTTTCCTTCCAGCGATGTAGCGATACCGTAATAATGATAATGCCCCGGTCACATATTCACGGATAATGCCACGGAAGAGCTACGGTCTAATTGTTCACGGATTACTACGGAAATGTGAAATTCCGTAGTCTGCTACGGTCCCAGGACGGACACACAACGGTATGAGTACGGAGTTCGACGGATTTACCACCAAAAGCCCCTGGAGAGACACGGATTGTTACGGACCGACACGGTTTGATACGGAGCGACACGAATCAGGACGGACGCACTACGGATACACTACGGTCTGCTACGGTATAAGCACGGGTTAGTACGAATAAGTACGGTCTGATACGGAGAAGAACGAATTGATACGGAGAAGAACGAATTGCCACGGATCTATACGGACCTATTATATCCGACCACAACCTCTTGCATGCTCAATGTATCACAAGAAAAGGACACCTAGAAAACGAATTGCAGAGTTCAATGGTTTTGGCGGAAAGGATTCGGCCTCATCGCGTTTGACCACCGAGACATATCAGGTCCGATTATGGTGAATTTCTTGAAGGACGCCGGATCCTCAACAAGTTCGGCCATGAGAGCCTCATACTCAACATGAAGGGGTCTTCGTAAAAGCCCATCTCTAGTCAACCATCAAATCTGTCTTCTCTTACCTGATTAGATATGGGCTAGTAATCATTAATGAAAAATGTTGATCAATACTGCTTCTCTTTTACTTTAAAACGTGCTGTTCAGTTACAATTACATTAGTTGTCGTGAATATTTATGTTTTAAGAATATGTAAAATGCTTGTTAATTCATCTTAGTATCACTCAAGGGCCAGCGTCCGAGACTTATGAGACATTTCGTTTCATGTACATATTTACTCCAATTTCACAATTCAATGTTTTGTAAAATATGTAACATTAAAATGTTATTAAATTACTTATGCATTGTTGTACGATATTAACATATTCTTTTTTACCTCTATGCATGTCATCAAGTAGCTCGACCACTGCCTCCGTATTCTGAGCCAAATCATTTATTGAATGTTCACACAAATATTTGGTTTTAACAAGCAGGAAAAAGTACATGATACTTAATTTATCCGTACTAAACAGTGGTGGACCGTACCATTCCGTACCGTTTCGTGATGCAACGCAATAAACCGTGAAAGACCGTGCTAATCCTGGTCTCTCCGTAGTATTATGACTTGGCTTTCCGTGATAATGCCGTATTAATCCGTATTAAAACTGTAGCTTATACTTAGGATAACCGTACAAATACGTAGTTCTCCGTACCAAACCGTGGACAAGTTGGGGCCTACGAATCAGTACGGACTAGAACGGATTTCGTACGGACCAGTACGTATCAGTACGGTTTAATACGGACTAATAGGGATACGCTACGGTTGATTTTTCCGTAGCAAATTTTTGTGCATGTTCAAAAATTGTCAAGGATCGCTACGGATATACAAGGACTACTACGATTGATCACGGTTACAATACGGAGAGCTACTGACCAGTACGGGTAACTACGGACGATGCCGGAATTAATCCGTGGCTCTTCCGTAGGCGTTTTCCGTGAATATGTGACCGGGGTATTATATTGGCTCCAGGCTTAGGGCATCTCCATCAATTAAGACAATTGCTTTGACTCCCGATGTTTTGCGCTAAAATTGTTATCTTTGAAGCTTGTTACAAAAAGATTACTATTTGTGCATGCACTGTTGCACCACAAATACATGTACATTAAGTTATTTCCGTTGGAAGAAAACTTACCTTACTTTAAGTCTTACATGTAGCAACTGCTTTAAATAGTAAGTACTGAAAATATTTTGCCTGAATCATTTTAATCAGACGGACAATTATCTGAATTAATGGTTTTTATACCATGAAAATGTTTATTGAAAGGTATTTGTGTTTAATATTAACTTAAGTCCTTCTCATGAAGGGGTGACAATTGTAAAGGTCACGCCAACAATACGTTTAAGATTGCAATTCCTCGACAAACAGTCCGCAAAAGATACATAAGAAAGTCAACACTAAAACCTTAATTACAGCTGGAATATCTTGTATGAATTAAAAATGTCTAAAAATTTAATCATAAACATTACATCATAGCTTGATCATCTTTTGTTCCTTAAAACAATTATCAATGTGATTATGCCTTTCATAAAAATATTAAATGCAATTGTTATTTCAAAGTTGCATTATACTCATTCTTTCATTGCCAAGTGGTGCTGAATTTAATATATATTTCAAAAGATTGACTGCTGTAATGGTGATCGACCAACAGTTGATTTTGGAAAATGTTTCGGATAAAATAAAAATCTTCCTTAAATATAAAAAGACGGCTGTCCACTCTTTTTATCAGTTAAACGTTACAGGTAAATTCCAATGAATGTTAACCTAAGTCTAATTGAGTTTTTTTTATTGTTCATGCAAAGTAAACTATGAAATTGAAAGAAATTATGGCAAATATAAAATTCTTTTGACGTTCATCTGTTCACTCACTATACCCTTGATGGACACAATGTATCCCTACTAAAAAACCATTAAAAACTTATGATACAACATGGAAACATGTAAACCACCAAAATATGAGTTATAATATGAGTTATAATATGAGTTCATATTGACGACTTCACATGATACATATTTAATATGTAATATTTATATGACATTCACTGTATTATGATAAGAATCCCTAAGGTTCTGTAATGTTTGCATAAATATCTCACTTTGAATGAATTTTCTTCCAGCTTGACCGATTAAATTCTTATTGCAATGGAACATAATTGTGTTAAAGTATGGTTTATTGACGATGCAATTGATATAAATGATATAAGAAGTTACCAGCGAGTGTTTTGACGATCTCAGATGTAAGGTTACCGAATGTTTATCTAGAAGTCTTGTATAACAGCAAAACAAACATACATTGACCACTAATTGAAAGATATTGTAAATGCTTTATATATAAAGAGAGACCGAGTGATACATAAAAAATGTTGAAATGCAGACATATTAATCATGTGTTCTATACACTACACTATAAGTAATATTTAGGTGGTTAAAGGTCACGCGATACCATGAGTTATACGAATATTCTGATCGAAAAGTACTAACTTTAGCTCCTCAAGGATGACGGGTAACTAGATTAAGCAAACACATCTTGACATTTAGACATTTTCAAAGAATTGTTAATAAAACATTTTAGTTTACATGTCCTTGCAAATGCGATTTATATAGCTTATAATAATGTATTACTATCATTTTAAACATTTTTTATAAAAGATTGTGCTCATAAAAAAAGAAAGTTTTTTTTTCAGATACATTTTGATGTTTTCAATCAGTCTAAATCAATGTTTGCAATACCAAAAATTCTCATCATTAATATTCGTTTCCAAATGTTATTTATTTTTTTATTTCACATTAACGTTCTTCACCCACGTGTTCTTCCAATGCTGAAAAAGTCAATTATACCAAATTACTTGCTCCAGGCTTAAAACAATTCCGAATCAATCATTTTATAACAATTGAATTAAGTCTGACGTAAAGCGTTAAAATTGATATGTTAAAGCTTGTTACTGAAAGGTATGATATGTTTGTTTGCAATGACAATGACAATAGATTTTATTAGCATTAAAAATTGTACAATTGTCTTTAGCAACAAATGAAAATAATTTCTAATGCACATCTCATATATACAAGTGCATTAGTGCAAAGGTAAAATAATAAGTCCTCTATCTTCCTTAATATTATCAAATGAAATGCAATTCCCGTAAGCATTTAAGTATTTCTGATATAAAAAAGTTATAATTACAATAGCAAATTGTATAAGACTAATGACAGTATTTCTCTTTATGTTGGCAAGTTTGTTAGTATGAATGCGCCGAAATACATATCCTTTTAAAAAAAAATCCACCATTTGTTTTGTAAATGGTATCTTAAGTTTTCCTTATAAACATCTTTATGATCATTTATTAATAAGTACATTTTAATGAATTATAATTTTAAAGACACTTAATGTTGCATTTAAATCTCAAGGATTGGATGAGTATAGAAAAGTCACATGTCAAAACAGCTGCAAAGCTTTTGCAAAAATGAGCTAACATGTTATTCTGTTGCAATATAAAAAAGTTGTATCGACCACACATTCGTTTTAAAAGGAAATGGAGTTCTGTAATTGAAGTTTCAAAATAAAACAAATTTTAATAGTACAAATAGTTTCATTTGAAATAGAGTAAAAACAAAAAACCTTGTTTAAATATGCTTGTGACAGAGTAATAGCTTTTTAGTGGATTGTTAATATATACAGCATTTGTTTTTTCTGAAAATATGTGAAAAACTTCGGAATCTATTAAATGCAAATTAAAAGTACCGCTTTTATCTAATCTACTAATAATGTACTGTTTCCTCAATTTAAATGGTGTTCGATGATAAGTATGTTTATGGCAATATTCTGAAATTTCGCGGAGAGAAGTAAAATAAAAAGTGTGTAAACTTACTATGAATTATGCAAAATAACAAAAATCTTTTTCATGATTTTTGCTACATAAAACTACATGCATTCCTCCCATTAATGCGTTGTAACATGAAATAATTTATCATTTTATTCCGTCTCCAGTAATTTAATGTTATATCCGATTAATTAACAACAGTGGTAATTATTGCTTCAAATGTTAAAGATAAAATCACTATTGTTCTACTGTTTTGACTTTCATCAAAGAAAAAATAGCGTCATTACTGTTATCATTAGTATGCAGCATTTGTCGTTTGAATCGGAGTGTTCACTTCTTTTCCTTTGTTGTTGTTAAATATCAATGGATTATATTAACATGAAATTGATGTTCTATGGCCAATTTTAACAATCTAATGCTTAAATATTAATAATTTAAAACCCCGGGCAGTTTATTACAATATAGACGTATTATTCGTTCAAAATCGCTAAAGAAATACTTTCCTGTTTCTAACAGACGTTTTAATCAAAGTCAAATTAAGGCGATATGTTTGTTATATACCGTTCTTAATGAGATGTTGTCATCGGTACATTTTTTATATGAATTGCAAGTGATACTTTAATATAAGAGCATACGGTACACAGTTTTTATCATTTTGACCCAATGCATTAATCCAGGTTCTAATGCTTGTTGCAAAACTATACATAACCTGACGTTTCTTTTATGATTTGTATCTTAAAACAAGTGTCTTGGCACATTAAAGTCATTCTTTGGGTACTCGGTGTACAAAGGAAGAAGCAGTATGTGGCAAGCCTCCACTGCCTTCCTATATGCAAGCATAATTTGGTATTTCTTTTACCAATAACTTGTATCCTTTTTTATTACGATCTAAACAAGAACGTTAAGCTTGGCTAGAGAAGGTATTTTGGCAAATAATTTTCGAGCTTTTACACATGTAGAATTGTGCACATTGAAAGATAACAATTTAACACGGAAAAGACAAGTTTCAAATATATGTCTTTATTGCATATATTATGCATGCAGTAGAAGAGGAAAATATTTCTTTTTCAAATTAGACAGATTGAGTGTTAATTTTAGTTATTTTGTTTACTGTATGAAACCATATGAAACACAGTTCAATCATCCAAAATAAAAAATGCAGTCTATGGTTACAAAATAATGCAAGGTTAAAATCTGCAGACAAAGTTCAATTTATTGAAAAAACTTGATTGTAATGTTGTAATTTATTAAAAAAATTTACTTTAAAACTGAATATTGAGAAACATTTGACTTCGAAATAAAGACGTTGGAATTAATCACAGATTAACATCAAGAATACAGAGTTACATAGCCCATCATTCGAAGACAAAAAGCACTTTTTTATCGGAGATAAATATCTGATAAAACGTCTTAGCATGAACTTATTTCTTCTATATGCCAGGAGATTATTCTGTAGCAATTGATATTCAAAACACACAGTATAAAAATATTATACACCATTAGGGATGAATGAACTAGAATCTTCACATAACACAAGCGATGCCTACATATGCGTTTTATATATGTCAAGAATAGTATTCAATGTAGTTCAAAAAATCGACATTAATCAAAGTATGCAATTTGGAAAATTATGATGATTCACATAAGTAACTTATTGTTAAACTAAGTTGATTGTTAATTATTCCATTTATAAGTTAACAC
>NW_026855495.1:0-245972 GCF_026571515.1 Ruditapes philippinarum | reverse complement strand
AAAACAGTGCTGATTCAATTATACTTAATTACAATGACATGAAAGTAGATATTACTTTGATCGTACTTTAACAAGCCTTTCAGTAAAACTATGATATATCATGCAAAATTCATTTTTTTTTTCATTTTGTTGGCTTTAAAGCGATTTTTATCTTTTTCGTAATATATGCTGTGAAGGAATTAATTTTATTCGCAAATAAGACAATATTTAACGCATGTTTTGTTGATGTATATTCAGTCTACTATCGTTACAATTAACTGATGATATTAAGAATATTAAAACAAGTTATATCTTGCATGTATACACATGAATGTATGTGGATTTACTGATATTTTAGCACACCCTCTAGGCCTGAATGAAGACAAAAAATTCTTAAGAACCATTACTTTTTAACAGTGAATATTTTCCTAAAAATTCGTAGAAAGTTTAACAAAAATAAAAAAATGAAATTAACTTACAAACTTTGTTGTTTTTGTTTTTCAATTATCAAATGAATTTACCCAACCCACTTTGACAAAATATATAACCTACAGATTTTATGCTTACAATAAACACATAATATTAATTAAATATCATATACACTAAAAGAAACTAAGTAACTTTTTGAGTTTTATACAATGACCTATTAGAAAACCATGTTAGAGAAATATGCCAATATTAGCACTTTTTCTTTAGTATTTTTAAAGATATTTTTTGGATAAATAACTTAAAAAGGCTGACTTACATTCTGGTTTACATTATAATATGATTATTCTTGACATGTTTAAACACTTTTATCGAAATTTGTATAATTTGTGATATAAATTATATAACAAAAGAGATATATTAATTTTTGCATAAAATCGGCGACCATATTAGACCCAATCTTGAATTCTGAAGAAGTATGAACGCGGAATTTTGTTCAAAATTTGAATTTTTGTAAAGGAGAACCTTTATACATGCTTAAGTGTAAGTTTTAGGTCTGCACAAAAAAAAATTACTGAATGCACTATTATGAACGTCAAATTTATAGACGGCCATTTTGAAAATGGCGGCCATCTTGGATGAGCAGAGATATTTTTGGGCCCACTTCACTTTTGGAATGTCTATAGTCTAAAGATGATTTCCTGAAAGTTTCATGCTTGTATCACAATTTGCACTATTTTGACAGGAGAGACCTTATTTCCCGCTCCACTATATCTCAAAGGCGATTGACCAGGTATGAATAATGAAAAAATGTTGGGGATGAAATGTAAAAACTAAATTATAAAAAGACTGCCCACTTATTTTTTAAATCGAACATTAACGATACATTCCGAACGACATTTATAGAATTGTTGGGGCACGTGGAATATTGATTATTTTTGGATATAACATTTAAAATTGGACACAATTATTGGAAATGTCTTTAAATAGTTATTTAAACGTTTACATGTGCACTCACTATTTACACGTTCATGGGCATGGAAAAGAATGACCCCCCCCCCCAAAAAAAAAGAAACAACAAAAAGAAAAAAACATACAGCTTAATTCACCAATTTTCCAATTAAATACGTTTGTCGGCTTATCTCAAAAGGATAGAATACCGACGTCATATTCGATGTTGCAATAGAAATAACTGCTTGACATTAAATCATATCATTTGATCCTATAGGCCGCAGTAACATTTTGCAATGACCCATTGGCATTAAGCCATTTTGTTACCTAAAGACACATAAATATTTACCCTTTTAATGACTTCTTTGTCTTCATAACCAGATATTCCGACATCAAGAATCTTGTTTATCTGTCTTTTTAAACTTTCATCTGTAATTGCATTGACATCGAAAACCGCTGCATTTTCTGACTCGTTCTTGGAAAAATCAGAAGATACAAGACTCCTCTCCGTCTGAAAGGTTATACTCAGAATATTATAAGATATATCTTTATTAGGTTTTATCTAGATCACCACGGCTTTTCAGAGTAAATTGATATCTGTACAAATAGCAATGTTTCAATTATTTATTTCTTCAGCCTTAAGATTACTTAAAATTGATAATTAATCTGATTTTCAGTTTTATTTGATTTTCATTTAGTTGCAAACATGCGAATATCGCAAACATCGCCAGTTGTTACTAAGAAAAGTACAGACAATATCAAACTTTTGATATCATTTCATACAATTTATATTTAAGGTTTTATTTATTGTAAAGGTTTTTGTTTCATATAGATTCCAAATACACAGATATGATGTTATTTCTGTGACCCCAGATTTCACAACCGTACCAGTTTGTCTCTATTGTAGTCAGTTAGGTTTGGGTTTAGATGTCCCTTATGCTAATAATATTGGTTCCTATGCTTCTGCCCCCTCATTTTAAAACCCTAAAAAGGCTTACTTCGTCTTATGTTTGTTTTAACCGTGATGGGCATTAAAAGATTAATCAAAAACAGATATGGGCAAAAATTTTAGTGGACGCCATGCTAAATGAAAATATATTCAAAAGAGTTGTTTATAATATAGAAGTTATTAGATATTTTTTGGGAGTTGTACATATAAAATAACGTTTATTTCGCTGCACATTCTACATGATATTCAGTTTAGTCCCGATAAGATAGATTTAGGTGTTGTCTTGAAAAAATCCCTGTTTTAAAAAATCAAAACGTCAAATATATTTCAAAACATGACTGACCCTTATCTTAAGACCTATGGAGAAGATTTCAGATAAATGACAATTAATATAGGGAAAATATTTCAGTCGATTTGAATAACAATTAATACAGATAAAACATTTCTTGTATGTTGACAAGGCCGATTGGTGTCTACAGACTACTACTCAAAGGATCCCTGGCCGTATGGGAACCCCGTCAGAGGCAAGTCGTTGCTTCCTTGAGCAAGAAACTTTACACTCATTGTTTAGAACAAATTGGTTCCAGGAACGGATTCGAGAGTATGTCGAGCTTAACGGACTGAGCAAATGATTTGAAATTTTAATATATAGACCAACATCAAATGATGTAGAAATCTCTCTAACATGTGTCTAAAGGATCTTTAGTAAAGCCACTTTAACACATCTATGAATCTCTTTAATATTTCTTAAGCTTTGTGAAATTTGTTGTTAGTTTAGTAAACAAGTGCTCTAAAATATCTTTTTTGCAATCATCTCTTGATGCAGTGAGGATGTCTAAGTTATAAATCTTTTATATATTTTACAACCACTGTGGAGTTTTATTTTTAAGAGAGGCGGACAAACAAGTTATTGTACGTTATAAAATGATCAAGGTATATATAAAGCACTCAAAACCTAGTTTGTCAAGTGCATAAGTATCATAGAGTAAGGTAATACTTTTTCTACCGTATTTTCTGCCGACCGTAGATTTCTTATTTGGTTTCCCGCTTTTTAAAATCGTTATTTTAGATATACATACACGTATAATTATAGAAAAAAAAATAACATAACATAACAAGAAATTCGTATATACCTTCCCTTTATGTTTTGGTTGGAGACCAGAAACACTGTGTTTTGGACAACATTAACATTTGTTTTTGGTCTTAGCCATTAATAATAAACTTTGCAATTGGTACCCGCGGTACAGGTTTTACTGAATATTTACTTTTAAAGATACTTCATATAAAAAGTATTGTCGTCGACCTAGTTACACCGATAAAAGTGTCAAAAAATCAATAAACGTTCGTCCGTCCATTAGTAAAAAGGCAAGTCAACGTTAGTCGAGTTGAGTAATGCAGGCATGATGCGGCACGACAGTAAGTTTATTAGGCTGGTCTAGTGTCAATGAGAGAGAAAGATATTAAAACAAAATTGCTGTCCTATAGATTTGTACGGAGGGCGTTCGCTGCCAACCAAAATTCCAGACATGTAAAGTGTTCCTTTTGAACACTACTTTTGAAGTGATCTCAATGATCATTTCTTTTGGTCAGGCTTTACGTCGCACCAGCACAGTATATGCCATATGGCGAATTTCCAGCTTTACTGGCGGAAGAAGACCTCAGGTGTCCCTCTACATTTTATTTGAGGCACTTTTACACGCACATTGGGGTCAAACGTTCTTTGTGGTCCAACCCCAAAGTGCGGTAAACTTCTCAGCGCAATTAGGGGTCAAACGCACTTTTAGGTTAAAGTCGAGAGATGAACCTCAAAATTTGTGTTAAAACGCTACATATCAACTCACTTTGGGTGCAAAAGCTCTGAAGGTGTCAACTGAGTTCTGCTTAAATACCGAGTACTGACTTCTTTCGGTTCCTCAACCTTATATATTTAAGGTGGAACACAAGATGTCGGTCGATACAAAGATACATCAGTATGTAATCAAATAACTTCACCATTTAGATTCTGATGTATCAGTAACTGGACAAAATGTATTTGTTACTTATTTAATGTAAGTGATAAATGTTTTATGTATTTTACCACTTTAATTATCACAAAAAGTGTGACTATGTTACCAACTATTTGCATGTAATGTTGTCCATGAATTGACATGTTTCGAAGTGTATTCTGTACTGTCAGCCATTTACTTGATTAGATTTGGTGCCATATTAAACCCTTAATGAAATATGAAAGAAATGTAATAAAAAGCAGTAAATGTCGTCTCATTGAATATAATTTTCAAACAATACAACAATATTATTTCTGTTTTATTGACTGAGGGCAAGTAACTTAGAAGTAACATTCATTATAGTAATGGTGTGTGAAGGCTACATCTAATAATCCAATTTTCGATTTTCCTAAATATTTGGACAACATGACATCGCTTATGAAAACGTATGCAATGTTAAAAAGAAACTGCTAGCATTAGTGAATTTAAAGGAATCTTAAGTACACATTAATTCAGTTTGTGGCCATTTTGGTCTCCATCTTAAGACTAAAATGAAATGACACGAGTTAAACTTAATGTTAACGTTAATTTACAGCTCGATACATGTTATATTCTAAATCATGAAATCTAACATGTTATTTGTAAGGTCTTGCAAAATAATGTATATCTGCTTTATGTACCACCGAGAAAACGCTGTCATTTTGAAATGACCGCCATCAAAAGGGAGATTAATTTATTTTTACAATATTTCAAATGATTCCTGCCGTAAATGGACTTGGACTTCATCTGAATATGCACTTATGAATTCTTATAATTTGCACTCCATCTTGGAAGCTTAAATGCTTCATTTTTTATTCTCAGCGGTGGCAGGATGTTATCAATGGAATTCTTTTTTACAATATACAGCAGAGAAAACAGTATAATATAATTATTATTAAATGTTACCTCCCATTAGTATAACTAGAAAAAGGAAAACCCAGAATTTTAAATAGTCGTCGACAGATTCTATGGTACAAGGATCTGGACTTTATTATGATTGAAATATATGTGTCACATCACCGCTACAATGATAGGGGCATAGGCAGAGCCAAAAAGCTTACTTATAGGCCGCCTCTACTCTATGAGACACATAATTGATTTCACCTACGTCATTCCTTATTTTTAGTATACACACGATATGACTTTAAAATATCACTAAAATTCATGTTTAACTTACTAAATTTTTATGACCCAAAGCGCGGCCGTCTCTATGATGCTAAAATTATATATGTACCTGTCTAACGCACTTTGGGGTCAATATTTATACTGACACTGAAAATCTAAAATCATTTTGTTTGATATAGGTTAATAAATAAAATAACACTCCGCTTAATACACAAAATTCAAATCTTACCCTTTTTAAAAAGAAAGTATATGGAAGATCTATATATACAGGCGTAACATTTTATTTCGTTGAAGAATAGGATGCGAGAATGAAACAAACGAATTTCGTATAATGGTATTATCAAAAGGACGCGGGGCGAGAACGTGTCACAAAATAGTCTTAAGTTACACAACGTTTTATTTATCAGGGTGAAATTATTTATTGATGCGGTAACTTGAAAAACAAACTTTATACACACAACCAGGGAGAGGGGATAGGGTTACATGTATATAGACAAAATATATACATGTATATTTACTATTTACAAATTTCATATAAATAGCGTACAGCGCAGTCAGACTTCAATATCATAATTATTACAAAACCACTTTAATATTATTATTGACAATATTAAACTATTTGTCGTATTTTAAAATAGTACCTCAATTTCTTAGCGTTAAAACTGAAACTAGCACTGGGTTTTTCGTTTAATCATATTTTATTGCTAATATATACATGTAAATATACAGAGAAAAAAATTGATTTCGAAATAACAAATAGCAAAGGGTTGGGCCCAAGTTCTTTCAATGTGTGTTACTATTAACTATTAAAATAAGCTAAAGAAAAGCTTTATTTATCATAAAAATGTTCTAAAAAATGTTTGGCAATACTTGTCTTCGGTAAACATTCGTTAGTTGCCGTATATCATTACGATCCAAATCCTATAAAGGTTTGCGGCATTTCAGAGGCAATGTGTTCAGCGGTGTCGTGTTCATAAAAACCACAAATAGAAATTTATTGTGAATTTAAGTATGTCTGGTAAAAAAACAAACTTGTACATAACAGTACATAGCTTTTGAACGCCGCAATATGGTATTTAAGAAAAAATAATTAATTATTCAAACTTCGCATCGTCTCACATATGAAAAGAAATAAGTAAATAGGATAGTTTATGTGGCGAAGAAACGATTAACAATTTGTCGTCGTTCCATTTTAAAACTAGTTTTGAATAAACATTATCCCTTAACAGTGTGTCACAGTTATCAAACACAGATTATGGTGAAGGTGTGACTGTCTTTGAATTTCAAATGAAGCTTTTCATTATTTTTTCATTACAAATGTGAATTTTAAGTAGAAGATCTAGTTCGTCTATCATTTGTTTTCCATATATATAAAATATATTGACCTTTAGGGACAAAGCATAAAATTAGTTGCATGTCCTATTTGTGTAATATATTTTATCGTATTTTTGTACGTGATATATTAAGTAAATATATATCAATTTGTAGTGTATTGTTGTGTATAATGCACAGTTTGAGTTCAAATGCGACGGAATATAATCACGGAGGACGATATGCCTGAGTGGTTAAATACAAAGCATTTGAACGATAAACAGTGCAATGATATACTATAAAATATTATTACCCCTCACTTTTTTCGTAATGCTAATTTCCCATAGGCCTCTGGGAGTTATTTTTACTGTTAATGCAAGTGTACCACGTGACTAAGAATTTTGTACTGTTACATAGGTAACAGTATTTTTTAAGAGGTCACGTGGTCTATCTCCTAAATAAAATGAAATAAAATGGCCGCCATTTTCTCTCGATTCATTCTTATTTTCAACGTTAAACCCCGATAGGACATCAATTTCTCCTTTGGAGTCACTATGACACTCATAAAATTTAGTTGTTTGCACCCTAGTTTGCTTTTCGCGTATAAAATATCTTTTTTGTTGAATAGTCAAAAAGTGAACATCCGTTTTCAACGGAAGTAATTGCAATGTACATAATTATGTGTCAAACTGGAACATGCAGACGATTTAAGCATGCAACAAAGGATTATTTAACAAATTTAATCAGTGAAACGTTACAGATATGGTGGACATAGGATATCATCGTAATTTTGTCAAAAACCATGCTAAGAATATTCAGGAAACAGAAGGATCAGATTTCACAGATCATAACCGTGTAAATGGGTTAGTGTTTTGTTTCCTAAATAAAACCTAGCTTATTGTATGTTTATGATTTGTAGATATCATCACTTGCTTAAAGAATAAAAGAGAAAGAAAACTTCTCAAGTAGGCCTACAGTAAAGTACACTTAAAACTTAAAAGGTAAGGACAGTTTAGTTATTGTTACTCTTGGTTTATTTTTGTTACATTTAATTTTAGATCATCTCAGTATTTTTGTTCGGGGTAATAAAACAAATAACACATGGGTTTGTGAGTAACAGTAAAAATATCACCCCTCGTAAAAATACTGTTACCCTCGGCTACGCCTCGGGTAACAGTATTTTCCTCGGGATGATATTTTTACTGTTACCCACAAACCCATGTGTTATTTATATAATATCTATTTCCATTCTATCAAATTTGATTAAAATCAGCTTCTTATTAGCGCTAAGCATTAGGATCTGACATAAATGATTCACCAATAGGAGGTCACCTTCTCTTGACCTTTGAAACGACCAATCATCAGCGAGCTTTCACAATTCTATAAATTTAACCTCTGGAAAACCAATAGTAAGCAGGTAATTTTGACGATTTCGAGACCAAAAATAGCATAGTCCAATGTTGCCCATAAAAACTGATTAATTTTTTCCAGTTGATTTGTTACAAATTTCTTCAAACATTTTTTGTCCAATAAAAATTAACTATTTGTTTTACTTCCACGAACAGCGATATTTTGATTCATTTTAAATGCCTATCCTTAAAGGACGGTTAAAATAGCTTTCTCGGGAAAGCCGAATCACAATGAGGGCGAAACAAATACGGTGCCAATCATATCTATATGCAAAAATCACTTAAGTAAATCTGAACTGTAGACAAATTGTATTCTAACATGCTTAAAAAGGGGATTGATAAACATATGCTGAATTACTTTGAGCGTAGAATTTATTTTCCTGATGTCATTTGGTTTTTTAAAGTCATATCTGAGGTCACATGACGTGTAAGCAATCCATATTTATGTTGTGCTTATATCGTGTAATAATGCACTTGATTGTTTATGCATAATTGCAATGTACATACAAAAAGGGTTGGACCAAAAGTTCCAAAAGTTCCTACTTTTGTCCTTTGTACAATAGCTCCGACAAGAGCGAGTACCTAGGCAGTACCAAAAACACCCCGTGACCTCTTCACTTTGATGAATTAAGATACTATAAACCATACTACGTTTAAATTTCATTTTGACTTTATCTCAAACAACAGATAATCTATCTTTTTGAAAAATGGATTAGTCACACCTAAACTTTTTGTCAGACTTTGAGGGTCGTGACAACAACGAGCTCGCAAAATAATTAACATCGGAATATCGATCCCGATTGGCGGTAACGAGGCTTGCCGATGGACGGATATTCCGATCTGAACCGCAAACGTGTCAAATATATTTTCTTGCTTATTCTGCAATATTTTATCATATTTAAAATGGTCAATAAGATATTTGTTCATGGAAATTCATCGCATTTAATTAATAACGTGATAATGCAGTGGCGTATGAATTTACAACTTTATTTATAGCGGAGAATTGACGTCATCGTATGCACCTCGTTTCATTCTAAAGTACGCCGAAATTACATCCTCTTAACGAGGTTTATAAATAAAATACGGCGCTAAAATGAGGTCATTGTACAGCACGCAAATCATCTGGCACCCCATACCGCATGAAATTTCCGGCATGGATAAAACTATCGGAAACTTGATATGCAAGAATAATATGTACTGACTGAGTAGCGAAAAGAACAGACCATATCAGCAGACACTGATTTGCTCTCTGATCTTGTTCTACACTGGTCGCATGGACAGATCATGTAGTCGGTTAAAACTGTAAATTAAAACTCTTTTATTTCAAATTGAAAGGAACTTTTTATGTATTTATTTATTTATTTATTTATTTATTTTAACAACAGTATCATATATCTTATAGAGTAAATATAACCCTGTCCCTTAAGTAGCATATAATATAAAAAAAGTAAATATTGTATATTTTGGATAACAAAATCAACATAATAAATCTTACCCAAATGATTTAATGTTTTAAAATTGTAAATATGTAAATATGAACATAACATGACACGTCTCGAGTTGTTGAATATTGCTTCTCATAAATATGAGAATCATAGAAGTCGACATTTGATATATTTATTTCTATTTACAGTGTCTTGTAAAACTAAAGTGGTGCTTATAAACAATGTTGAGCCATAAACTATCCGACTACTGGTCCATTTACACCACAATGATTTATTATAAAGCAATAAACGGATCCGAACACTTGTACAATATCTACTATTATACACACGATATATTCATCAAATTAAATAGGTTAATAGGAAACTAAATTTTCGTGTAGCATAAGCAATTTCCTGTTTGAATATGATAAATCATCATACTTATTGTACCTTAAGATAAGTTAAATCTCTAAGTAATTAACCGAAATTGTCATTGATGGTCATTCATATTAAACAAGTTTTTCATAGTCAAGTGTAAGAAACCCAAGCTACTGTCTTCATTTTATTTTGTTATTATCTGTATTTAATTGGGGGAAAAAACAAAAACAAAACAAATATTTCACGAGTGAAATATGATAATTTTCATACCACAAGATAAATAAAAAAATCCTTTATTAATAGAAAAAACTTGAAATTTCTGTTTATCATATACTTTTTCTCTTTTTTAAACCTTATGAATAGGAAGAATTCCCTGTCAATTGTGTGTATTGGCTGAATTTAGAAGAAAAATGTCCGGCAAGACACATGTGAAAAAATGCGTCACTGCAGTGAAAAATAAATTTTATTGTGAAAGTACGGAAAATACACATTTCATTTCATCAATATTTCTCAATATTTTATTTACAAGTTTATACAAAATGTTATAGTAAAGAGATATATTATCGATCGACAGAAAACAAACAAACAAGCAAACAAAACCACAAAAACTAGCAGATTCAAAAACGTTGTCTCTATGATAAATCACCAGGTTTAACAAAACATGATAAGCTAAAAAGTACTTATTACTTGAGAAATGAGGTTTAAAAAGTCATCAAAAGTAGGCAACATCTTCTACGTTTCCTTCAGTGACCCGTGCATTTAAAGATTAATTTTATTGAGGAATTTAAGAACAAATTTAATCATAAAAAGAAATACTATTACAAATTAAAGTGTCAAAAAAATATTTATGAAGCATTTTATTACAGTACATTGTAACAAGAAACGAGTGTGAATAGTTAATAGTCATACGTTTTAAAAGCTATAATAAATGGTAACAATAATACCTTTATCTGTGAAAAGTAATTAAACATAAATATACTTTTTGTTGAAAGTACTCCTTTTTCGGGTTGCGGGTAGTTAGGAGTGTTTGAAGTTCAGAAAAAATAATACAAAAATAATAATAACAAGATATGTTTGTAAAACATGTATGCCCCCTATCATCAGCCAATTAGTCATGTGATAAGGTTATTATGCATGACTTCTGACCCAGTGATCAAACAATTAATAAGGGTTATAAAGTATCTACTGGTCATGACCTTGACCTTTGACCCCTTGACCCAAAACTCAATAGGGGTCATCTGCTGGTCACGACCAATCATCATACAAAGTTTGAAGTTCCTAGGCCTAAGGGTTCTCTTATTATTGATCGGAACCGTTTTAACATACAAGGTCAATGTGACCTTGACCTTTGACCCCAAAATCAATAGGGTCATCTGCTGGTCATGACCAATCACCATGCCAAGTTTGAAGTTCCTAGGCCGAAGCGTTCTTTAGTTATTGATCAGAAACCGTTTTTACCTAAAAGGTCAATGTGACCTTGACGTTTGACCCCTTAACGCCAAAATCAATAGGGGTCATCTGATTGGTCATAACCAATCACCATACCAAGTTTGAAGTTCCTAGGCCTAAGGGTTCTTTTGTTATTGATCAGAAACCGTTTTTACTTACAAGGTCAATGTGACCTTGACCTTTGACCCCTTCACCTAAAACTCAATAGGGGTCATCTGCTGGTCATGACCAATCATCACACAAAGTTTGAAGTTCCTAGGCCTAAGCGTTTTTAGTTAATTGATCGGAAACCGTTTTTACCTACAAGGTCAATGTGACCTTGACCTTTGACCCCTTGACCCCAAAATCAATAGGTCATCTGCTGGTCATGACCAATCACCATACCAAGTTTGAAGTTCCTAGGCATAAGGGTTATTAAGTTATTGATCGGAAAGCATTTTTACTTACAAGGTCAATGTGACCTTGCCCTTTAACCCCTTAACCCCAAAATCAATAGGGGTCATCTGCTGGTCATGACCAATCACCATACCAAGTTTGAAGTCCCTAGGCCTAAGGGTTCTTTAGTTATTGATCGGAAACCGTTTTTACCTAAGAGGTCAATGTGACCTTGACCTTTGACCCCTTGACCCCAAAATAGGGGACATCTACTGATCATGACCAATCACCATCTCAAGTTTGAAGTCCCTAGGCCTAAGGGTTCTTTCATTATTGATCGGAAACCGTTTTTACCTACAAGGTCAATGTGACCTTGACCTTTGACCCCTTAACGCCAAAATCAATAGGGGTCATCTGATTGGTCATAACCAATCACCATACCAAGTTTGAAGTTCCTAGGCCTAAGGGTTCTTTTGTTATTGATCAGAAACCGTTTTTACTTACAAGGTCAATGTGACCTTAACCTTTGACCCCAAAATCAATAGAGGTTATCTACTGATCATGACCAATCACCATACCAAGTTTGAAGTTCCTAGGCCTTGAGGTTCTTTAGTTATTGATCGGAAACCGTTTTTACCTACAAGGTCAATGTGACCTTGACCTTTGACCCCTTGACCCCAAAATCAATAGGGGTCATCAACAGATCATGACCAATCACCATACCAAGTTTGATGTTCCTAGGCCTTAAGGTTCTTTAGTTATTGATCGGAAACCGTTTTTACCTACAAGGTCAATGTGACCTTGACCTTTGACCCCTTCACCCCAAAATCAATAGGGGTCATCTACTGATCATGACCAATCACCATACAAAGTTTGAAGTTCCTAGGCCTAAAGGTTCTTTAGTTATTGATCGGAAACCGTTTTTGCTTACAAGGTCAATGTGACCTTGACCTTTGACCCCTTCACCCCAAAATCAATAGGGGTCATCTACTGATCATGACCAATCACCATACCAAGTTTGAAGTTCCTAGGCCTTAAGGTTCTTTAGTTATTGATCGGAAACCGTTTTTGCTTTCAAGGTCAATGTGACCTTGAACTTTGATCCCTTGACCCCAAAATCAATAGGGGTCATCTACTGGTCATGACCAAATCACCATACCAAGTTTGAAGTTCCTAGGCCTTAAGGTTCTTTAGTTATTGATCGGAAACCGTTTTTGCTTTCAAGGTCAATGTGACCTTGACCTTTGACCCCTTGACCCCAAAATCAATAGGGGTCATCTACTGGTCATGACAATCACCATACCAAGTTTGATGTTCCTAGGCCTTAAGGTTCTTTTAGTTATTGATCGGAAACCGTTTTTACCTACAAGGTCAATGTGACCTTGACCTTTGACCCCTTCACCCAAAATCAATAGGGGTCATCTACTGATCATGACCAATCACCATACAAAGTTTGAAGTTCTAGGCCTAAAGGTTCTTTAGTTATTGATCGGAAACCGTTTTTGCTTACAAGGTCAATGTGACCTTGACCTTTGACCCCTTCACCCCAAAATCAATAGGGGTCATCTACTGATCATGACCAATCACCATACCAAGTTTGAAGTTCCTAGGCCTTAAGGTTCTTTAGTTATTGATCGGAAACCGTTTTTTGCTTTCAAGGTCAATGTGACCTTGAACTTTGATCCCTTGACCCCCAAAATCAATAGGGGTCATCTACTGGTCATGACCAATCACCATACCAAGTTTGAAGTTCCTAGGCCTTAAGGTTCTTTAGTTATTGATCGGAAACCGTTTTTTGCTTTCAAGGTCAATGTGACCTTGACCTTTGACCCCTTGACCCCAAAATCAATAGGGGTCATCTACTGGTCATGACCAATCACCATACCAAGTTTGAAGTTCCTAGGCCTTAAGGTTCTTTAGTTATTGATCGGAAACCGTTTTTGCTTTCAAGGTCAATGTGACCTTGACCTTTGACCCCTTGACCCCAAAATCAATAGGAGTCATCTACTGATCATGACCAATCACCATACCAAGTTTGAAGTTCCTGGGCCTTAAGGTTCTTTAGTTATTGATCGGAAACCGTTTTTGCTTTCAAGGTCAATGTGACCTTGACCTTTGACCCCTTGACCCCAAAATCAATAGGGGTCATTTACTGGTCATGACAAATCACCATACCAAGTTTGAAGTTCCTAGGCCTAAGGGTTCTTTAGTTATCACTCGGAAACCATTTGGTCTACGGACCGACGGACCGACAGACCGACGAACCGACGGACCGACAAGTGCAAAGCAATATACCCCCTTTTCTTCGAAATGGGGGCATAATAATAATAATAAAAAAGAACGAAACATAAAACTACAACAATAACAAACAGAGCAGCAATAAGAACAAATGAGCCGCGTCACGACAAAACCAACATAATGCGTTTGCGACCAGCATGGATCCAGACCAGCCTGCGCATCCGCGCATTCTAATCAGGATCCACGCTGTTCGCTATCAGTTTGTGTACTTGTAATAGGGTTTGTAAGCGAACAGCATGGATCCTGATCAGACTGCGCGGATGCGCAGGCTGGTCTGGATCCATGCTGGTCGCAAACGCATTATGTTGGCTTTGTCGTGACGCAGCTCAAATAGAAATTGTAACGGTTTGATATACTTGTCACGGTTCAGAACTGTTCACTATTTAGAAGCGGCCAGATAGCTCAGTCGGTAGAGCCGCGGTACGGTATCCCGCGGGTCCCGGGTTCGAGTCCCGGTCAGGCTGCACATTTTTCCCACCCTGTGACATTTGGCGCCCAACGTCGGGCCGTGACTATATATAGCTCAGAGGTAATTCAAGTGAAATTCGAGGACAAATTTCAATATAGCAGGGGAGTATGTCACAGTTCAGAACTGTTCACTATTTAGGGGAGGTAATGTGTAAGCGGCCGGATAGCTCAGTCGGTAGAGCCGCGGTACGGTATTCCGAGGGTCCCGGGTTCGAGTCCCGGTCAGGTTGCACATTTTTCTCACCCTGTGACAAACTGTTTCATATTAACATATCAACAGAAAAAATATACATAGAAATGTACACTTGTATTTGAAAAACGTTTCAATGTGAAAACAACAAGTGTACAGCGTATGTTATACCATTATTAAAAATAACGCAACAGAAAGAGAAAAGAAAGGTAAGCATAAAATATGCTGCTAGAATAAAAACCAAAAAAATAAATAAACAAAAAAGTTATCCCCCCCCCCAATTGAAAAAAAAAATATAAGCAACAACAACTACAATACAATACCCTCCCTCAACTCCAACCCCCACCCTCATCCCCCAAGAAAAAAAAAGGAACAGAGAAAATAGACTTAAAGGAGCAACAATCACTTAGCACAGAAAACAACGATAACAGTTTCGCATTTGTTATCATTTTTTACTATCTTAATGTTTACTGTTATAATTGTTGTCATATTAATTCATTTATATGCAAAGTCAGGACTCTCATTTATTTGCAAACTAATAATTATTTGAGATTATTACATATGTATGTTTTGAAATACGTCCTAACCCGCCCTTATTATTTGATATGTTAAAATATATTTATATATAGATAACATGTTTGTGGTTATAATAGCAAAAAATATACATTAGGGAAGAAACTTGAACTTTTTTACACATTTTATTTTATAAGCTACAAATCATTATAATTAAATCTGTTACAAAATGAATTATATTATTGTATTGTAAAACAATTCCTACAAGAACGAATCTATTTTAACAAAATTATTATAAGTCATTTCTTAAAAATTCATGTAAAATATTTTCGGGCTACCTATGATCAGAAAGAAAGCTTCTTTTATTTTCTTACCTCTTCCGATCCACTCTTTCTTCCACTTTCTCAAAATCTAATTCCGAACAATAAAAAGGGGGCGTCTTTTTCACCCGCTTTATAGTCAAGATAAACCGGAGTCTGTCTAGTTGATTTTATTACTTATTTATTAATCAGTCATTGTAGGTCTTGTTAAAGTTGGATAAGAAAATGATATAGCCCTACTGCGTTCACGTATACCGAAACAAGATACAGTATTGTTACAAGCTAATTTCTCAGGCTGTTGTAAATTTTACGTGTTAAGTCACATGATATTAAGAAATGAAATGACTTAACAATAATCCACTATTGCAATCTATTATTAAAGCTAACATGAGCACGTTGGGCTGAACGTCAAATTTATTTGCGTTTAAATAAAAAACAAAAATCATATTAAAATAATACTCGATATTGACCCCCCTTTTTCAGAAAGAGTATTTAAAGGAAATGACTACGCCAACATTCAAATTTTAATGTTAATAAAAAAACACAAGTTTTTAAAGCTAAAATTTCTGCTACGCATATACGCTTATTGCCAGATAAAATACTTTATTAAGGATAAAATAGTAATGTTAATATTTAAACAATTTTTGAAAGGTGATACGGTGAAAATATAATTTAAATAAGGGACGTTGTTTAAGTTTTCAGCAGAGCAAATATGAAGCGTCACAGGTATGGCGTTTTACTATTATTATTTTTAAATGGCATTCAAATATAAATCCTCTAAATTTAATCACTTAGTTTTTAAACAAAAACCCATTCTGATATTCTGTAGGTTGTTTTTATACCCCGCCGTAAAATGGCCAAGGCATATAGTGTTACCCGTTCCGTCATTCCCTCATCATCAGTTTCCATAACGTTTTATATTTCTTTATTTATTAACCGATAAAATCACGCTAGCTGAGACTTTTTGCACGTTTTTGATATTTTTGACCCAGGGCGCCATGTCTACGTAAATAGCTGCCATTATTCTTTTCATTGTTCAGTGTATTATTTATTTAATCTTTTATTTATTTAGTTATTTATTCATTCATTCATTCATTCATTCTTTTATTTATTTATATATTTATTTATTTTTTATTTATTTATTTATTCATTCATCAATGTATCTATTTTAAGAATAGTAGTAGATTTAAGTGCAATATAAATTTTGAATAAGCAATGTCCTGTTGCGATATACTATGAATATTTACGAAGGTAAGTGTCGCCATCAAGCTGTTCGGATAAAGTATATAAACAACACACTCACACGCATGCACGTGCACGAACGCACGCACACACACAGAGAAAATCAAATGACACTGGGTCAATATATGTAGTAGTGATCATTTTGATGATTGTTTAAATTTTTAAAAACCTTTACTTGTTACTGCATGCCTTCGTCTTACAGTGGTATTCGGTAAATTGCACTGACGCTACTTCCGGGCTAGTGCATAATTCACATAGTATTGCATTCTTCATATTTCAAACACATAGCTTAGAAAAATGTTATAGTTTACAAATATATATATATTTATACGAGGTAATATTTGCATGTAAATACATGTATATACATTATATAATTCATATGATAAATCTTATGATGACCTTGCAGATATTTTTACCCTTATTTATCCATCATCAAAAATAATTTAAGCTACAATTAAACATGAAATAGAGTTCTATGTTAAGAGAGTCGCTTGAACGTCCCAAAACACGAGACGCTACTTTATTTAAAGGGTCTCATGGTAGATTGATATGTTGTTGAAATGAGTTCTCTCGTTAAGTAAAGTCTTTATTATTATTATTATTATTATTATTATTATTATTATTATTATTATTATTATCTTTCAATTTGGTTTATGCGATGATAGCTTTCAATTTGGTTTATGCGATGATGATTTTCAACGATTAAACAAGGCGACCACGTTCAGCAACTGTCAACACTATATGATGCGCAACTTTGTGTTTGAGGATCAACTTAAACAATTTATTTGGAGAAAAAAAAGAAAAACGTTCTAATTTTTAAACAAAAACGATAATGATGATGATATTTTTGGTGATGATGATGAAAGTTTCATTGATGACGATTATGATGAATACGATAATGATATTGATGTTGGTGGTGATGGTTACATAGGTAGTGGTAAGGATGACTAATGATGATGGTATGATTGCGATGATGATGATGATTATGATGGCGGTGGTAATGATGCTGATTGTGATGATGATGATGATGGCGGTGGTAATGATGGTGATTGTGGTAATGATTGCGGTGGTGATGATGATGATGATCGTGATTGTGGTGATGATGGCGGTGGTGATGATGGTGATTGTTATGATGATGTAGATGATGATGGCGGTAGTAATGATGGTGATTGGGGTGATGATGGCGGTAGTAATGATGGTGATTGTAGTGATGATGGCGCTAGTGATGATGACGGTTATGATTGCGGTGGTGGTGATGATGATGATGATGATGATGATAGTGGTGATAATTGCGGTGGTGATGATGGTGATTGTGATGATGATGGTGATTGTGTTGATGATGGTGATTGCGTTGATGATGATGACGATGATGATGGTGATGATGGCGGTGGTAATGATGGTGATTGTGATGATGATGGTGATTATGTTGATGATGATGATGATGATGATGGCGGTTGTAATGATGGTGATTGTGATGATGATGGCGGTGGTGATGATGGTGATTGTGTTGATGGTGATGATGATGGTGATGATGGCGGTGGTAATGATGGTGATTGTGGTGATGATGGCGGTGGTGATGATGGTGGTTGTGTTGATGATGATGATTATGATGATGGTGATGATGATGGCGGTAGTCATGATGGTGATTGTGATGATGATGGCGGTGGTGATGGTGATTGTGGTGATGATGGCGGTAGTCATGATGGTGATTGTGATGATGATAGTGATGATGGTGATTGTGGTGATGATGGCGGTAGTCATGATGGTGATTGTGATGATGATGGCGGTGGTGATGATGTTGATTGTGATGATGATTGCGGTGGTGATGATGTTGATTATGTTAGTTTTTGTGGTGATGATGGTGGTAGCTTTGATAATGTTGATTATGAGGATGATTAAGGTAAGGGCGTGGCAAATTACTGTAATTTTTAAAACCTACCGAAATAACTTATTACAATCGTGTGTAATTTTAGTTTGTTTGTATAACGCTATGCCTTTTGTCACACAAACGTTTCCAGTATATTAGTTGTAAATCAACTTTGATATATATAGATGTAAATGTAAATTATCATAATTTCAATGTGTACAGCCGTACAATGGGTTGGTGGCATCCTCAAAATTTTAGTAGTCACGTTTCGCAAAATATATTACAAAAAAATATACAAAATAATGTTTCATTAAGTTTCGAACCTTCAACCTTCAATGTGAAACTAAAGTTCTAAACCCCTTATCACTGAGGCGAGTTTGGTAAGTGTTGTTTTAAATTTGTTCTTTAAATTAACATAATTATATACTGTTATGCCATACTTTAAAAATCCGTAACATTTTTTACCGACAATTCAATTACCAACAAAAGGTCATTGAATATTCAAATGTCTCAGGTCAATATTGCCAAACAATACCAACTGTTCCTAAAAAATGTCACATTTAGATTTTAAGTTCTTTGTTACAATATATTGTTTTACAAACTCTTTAACTTCTTATGAAATCTGTAAATTACGTAATCATTTTAGAATGGTTATTTCAGAATGCATAATATATTGCACGGTTGTTTGATATTACATGTTAAATATAGATATAAGCCGCGTCCTGACAAAACCAACATAATGGGTTTGCGACCAGCATGGATCCAGACCAGCCTGCGCATCCGCGCAGTCTGATCAGGAGATCCATGCTGTTCGCTTACAAACCCTATCACAAGTACAGAAACTAATAGCGAGCAGCATGGATCCTGATCAGACTGCGCGGATGCGCAGGCTGGTCTGGATCCAAGCTGGTCGCAAACCCATTATGTTGGTTTTGTCATGACGCGGCTCAAATTATATTATTCATTGATTAATTTTTACAATCTATATAGATATTCCTCTAATAAAATGAATTTATAAACAATATGTTATCAGCTTTGTAGCGATTATTTATCCTTCTTTATCGATACTTGTGAAATTGTTCCCCCACAGAACAAAAACATCAACAAAAACAAATACATCAACACACTCAAAAAGTGTCTACCCACAAGAAATAAAGCAAAAGAAAAAAAACAAAACAAAACAGAATCAAAATTTTGATTTAAACATGCATCCACTATGGAAAACATGCATGTATTTGTGTGTTCAGTCACGGATTTATATAATTATTTTCTAATTCGCTTGCTCAAACGAAAATAAATTATTTATTCTCTTTAAAAGCTATTAAGCATAATACACAACGAGACATAATTAGGATTGGCCAATTGCATTGCTTTTATTATATCAGAAATACAGAAATAAATTCAAATATAAATCATTAATTGAAGTTTGCCTCTTCTCACTCCATACTTGAATGAAAGCATCACCTGTTAAATATAACAGAACATGAATAACCATCGAAATGAGCTTCTTTTTCTTTTAAACAATAACCTGATATGAAACCAGTGTACTCAATCAAATTGTAGGGGTGGGAGGGATGGGATGGGAAAATAAACATGCGAATAAAGCAATGCAATTACCTCGAGTGATTTGAAAATACCTTTCGATACTTTATATAGAAATCTGATACGCTTAGTTGATGCACGAAAATCTCGTGCAACACAAATTTTACACAAGTACTATATATTACAGCGTAACTTAATAGCTCTACCAAGAATAAATACATTTATAAATTCGTGATTCAGTATATCTAGATAAGCAGGGTGGTTTATTTGGACAATTTCGGTAAAAATTCTGTCATATATGCGACTTTTATCAACTATAAGTTCTTTACTGCACGATATTCACGCGGCGTACCAAGTAAAGGTATTTTTAAAAAGATTAACTGTTACCTTATGTGTAGAACAGGGAAGAGTGGAAACAAAGAGGAAAATGAGTTCGATGTCAAGAATTTTGTTTTTTGTTCAGGTTTGCGTTTTGTTGTTCGAAGTTCATGCAAACGAAGTCAATGTAGGTATGTATATTGATAATTTATTTTTGTTTGATAAACTGTAATATTTTTATTAATTAGAGTGTTGTTTAGTCTTGTACTAGATTTTGTATTTTTTAAAACGATTCTTAAAAACAGTACATTGGCATCTTTCTCCAGATTTTTTTTCTTTCTGCCATTACCATGTATATTATATCGCTCGATTTATATAATGCATAAATTGGTGAATGAATGGGAAATTGGAGTATTTAATAGTTCACTAAACGGTGTTTCAACAGTTCAATATTATGAAAAATGTATACATGTACATTGTCAGATGCTTAAAAATGGTCATGTTCTTGCAACTGCAAATCACATTGGTAATAGGCAGTACTTTACACAAAATATGTTCTAAATGCATCTCAAATTTTGCGGCGCACTATATTTTAGTGTATCATGTAAAAGTTCAAATTACCTATGTCTACACCAAAATATAACATCCCGCAATATTCCCTCGATTCTTAAATCTTAAGGGAAATGTAGATTAAATAACGTTTGCTTAATACAATGATGTTTTTATATTTCACAGATTGTTATCCGAACAATACCGTCATTGTATCGAACCCGGCACCTGCGTCCCTCCATTATGGACTTGCATCGGACTCGGACGCGCAATGTAACCTGACCTTCTCAAGCAACTATAGTCTTATTACTTTGACTGGCTGTTCCAAGGTTTGTCAGAACTAATTTATCATAACAATATATTCAAAAGTCTCCAGAGTTAATTGTATTAATGATCAACATGACATTTTTCATTAATGGCTAAATTAAGCCTACAATGCTATTATTTTATTTTTAAAATCTTATTTTTTGATGGCTTGTTGCAGTTTCAAAAATGTCTCTCATTGGCAATAATAAGATTATCTTCTGCGTTTTGAACATTAGTGCACTTATACTGATTATGTATTTTGTATGGCCGGCAGATTTGCTCTTTGTTTCCTTCTTTTCCTACCTTTATAATAATTTCTTTTTCAAATTCAGTGCTATTTTCTTTCCGTTGTAGACAATTCTTTTGCTCTAAATCAATTTATTTTCACAACCTTATCAAACATGCGTTTTCCCTTTTTTAAAATAAGAACAAAAATATTCATTTCTGAAACTTAAAGGGACATCATCTTACCAGAAAGGTTTTTCTATTTGTAATTTTTATCCCCCCCCCGAAGGGCGACTTATAGTAATCGCACTGTCCATCCGTCCGTCGGCTCGTTCCTACGTATGGTCATTTATTGGGTACTTCTTTTGTTTGAAAGTAACCTATAAGAGAGCAAAAGTACCCAACAGTACTGACGGAATGACTAGAATTACCCAACAAGTGTCCTCTCGTTTGCCCGAGCCGTCCGTCCGTCCATCCGGTAATCCTGCCCGCGCTTCATCTCCAAAACTGCTGGTGAATTTCAGTGAAACTTCACAGGATTGTTTTTCACCATGCCTAGTTGATATTCTGCATATATTTTTTGCACAATTATGGCGCTTTAATGGTCTATTTCCGAGTAAAATTAGATTCTCCAATCTACATCTCCAAACCCGCTATGGGATTTCATTGAAACTTCACAGTATTATTAGTCACCAAGACTGGTTGTGCATAATATCTTAATATTTTCACACCGTATTACCGGCCCCAGTGATGGCACATCACTGCAGAGATGGCAGATAGCTGAAATTTACCGCTCGGTACAGGTAGGTTATAAATTTGGTTGGTATTATTAATATGTTACACAAATACAGCCCATTTCATTGCTATGAAACTTTTGTCCATTGACAGGAGATACTATTAGGTAATTTTGGACTCGTTTTTTCCTGTTTTTAGACTATTTTGAGCAGGTTAAAAGTGACAGCTTTGGAAAAATCCGTGAAAATGTCTGTTTTTTGTTCAAAATATCCCAAGTTTTAACTAAATGGCATGATTTCGTGTTATTAATATAGACGTTCATCCATTGGGGTCACGAACGTCAAATATCTAATCCGTGAGTCTTTTCTTGAAAGTTTTACAGACGTTCAATCTGGTCCGGTCGAAGAAAAAATGCTGCCGTTGTAGGCAGATACTTATTTTAAATGCTGCCGTCGAAGTGGCTAACACTCTGACAGAAAATCAAGGTCAATCTTTTATCAATTCCTCTATTCTTTGCGTCCTTTTAGTCGGAATTAAGACGTTAAACTGTCATTTCTAATATTTTCTCAAGATAGAAAAGTTATTAATGCGGTATGTGTATCGAAAAAAAAGCTTTTTAGCAACACACAGTTACAATACAAAATGTGATGATTCAGTACGGCCAAATTGCACTATAACTGGAGCAATTTACATGAAGAAATTCATTGTTCTATATTCATGCATTTGTGATTGATATGTTGTGTCTGTCAGTTACATGCATACAATACCATATATATCTTAAGTTAAGCAGAGCATAATTCACTCACTTTTCAAGACATAACGCCATTCGCATATTACAGTGAGTAACTTCAGTAAGTGGATATTCATTTGCTAGCATATGATATTATTTTCTCGAGGTAATAATGTTCATATCTTAAGTATATGTTAGTGTTCATCCGTGCTGTTCTACAGAAATTAGAAACTTCGACGGGAGCGATAGCGACAGGAGAATGTTTCTAATTTCTGTAGAACAGCTAAGGATGAACACTAACATATTTAGTGTCAAGCTTTATTTGGCCTTTGATTACGTCACTACGCGGTACTATGAAGTACGACTATGAACGGATTTCAATATAGTATCGACTCTTTTTTCTTCTATGAAAATTAACACACATAATTTTTAAGAAATACAGCGTTTTCATTGGATGACAAAATAAAGCTGGACACTAATGACATATAAAGGCTGAAATTTACTTGAAATTTACTTAGTCGGCGCTAATGCTGCAGATTATAAGTTACTAAATCGATGTAATAAAGGGGAGATTATTAACCTTGCAACTGACAAAATCTGTGGACACCAGTGTATCATAAAACAATTTATGTTAATGTAAAATGGAAATTAAGATAATTTCATCGACAGTTAAAATATTTTCCTATATTATCAAGTTCTTGAAAAACACTGTTTAATGATACACTGATGTCCACAGATTTTGTCAGTTGCAAGATTAATAGTCTCCCGTTTATTACATCGATTTAGTAACTTATAATCTGCAGCATTAGGGCCGACTTAGTAAATTTCAGCCTTTATATGTCATAAAGTGATGAACATTATAACCTCGATAAATCATGTTATATGCTAGCAAATGAATATCCACTTACTGAAGTTACTCGCTGTAATATGAAATGGCGTTATGTCTTGAAAAGGGAGTGAATTATGCGCTGCTAAACTTATGATACATATGGTATTGTATGCATGTAACTGACAGACACAACAGATCAAGCATAAATGCATGAATATAGAAAAATGAATGTCTTCAATGTTAATTGCTCTATTTATTGTGCAATTTGACCGTACTGAATATTGTCACTGTGTGTTGCTAAAAAGCTTTTTCGATACACATACTGCATTAATAATTGTTCTATCTTGAGAAATTATTGAACGTCTGTAAAACTTTCAAGAAAAGACTCACGGGGTAGATATTTGGCTTGCGTGACCCCAATGGATGAACGTCTATATTAATAACACGAAATCCTGCCATTTAGTTAAAACATGAGATATTTTGAACAAAAAACAGACATTTTCACGGATTTTTCCGAAGCTGTCACTTTTAACCTGCTCAAAATAGTCTAAAAACAGGAAAAAACGAGTCTCAATTACCAAATAGTATCTCCAATTAATGGAAATAGTTTCACAGCAATGAAATGGTCCGTATTTGTGTAATATAATAATACCAACCAAATTTATAATCTACCTGTACCAAGCGGTAAATTTCAGCTGCCATCACTGCAGTGATCTGCCATCACTGGCGTGATTCTGCTTAAATTGATTTTGGCGCAGTTATGGCCCCTTATTGGTCTATTTTCGAGTAAAATAATCTTGTCCATCTTTCATCACCAAAACCACTTGAGGAATTTCAATGAACAATTATTAAAATTGTTTGCATGGTGTAAGGATTTATCAAGTCTAGCTGTGCATTGTGCAATGATTTTGTGCATGATTTTTTTCTCACACAGTTATGTGCCCTTGATGATGATTTTTTTAGTAAAATTTGTTTAGACTATTTCTCCTACACTTCTTATGGAATTTAAATGAAATTTAAAGAATGATATTTATCAAAGGCTGTCGGGCGTATAATACCAGTATATTGGCATATCTTGCAACCTTTATAACAAAGCTTCCTTTCGGGGGCATAAGTCACTTTTCAGTGACAGCTCTTTATATTCACAATATTACAAACATTTATTTTATGCTTTTCAGTGGATTACTGATTTATCTGTGAAAATTATATTTGATCACAGTGAAAATTATCAAAATATAATTTCACACTTTTCAATGACGAAACTATTTTTTAAGATTTCCCCATGTGGTGCCCCAATTTTATTTTTGCTGACAATTTTGACACTGCCAGGCTGTTTAAAGAGAACACAAAGCTGAAATTGATAAATAACTTAAATGTCAAAAGAAATAAAAAAGAAGAAAACTTACTTCTATTCATTCAAATTATCAATCACCAAATATCGTCTCTTTCATTTTTTTTTCTTCATTTTTACAGTCTAAAAAATACATTCCTTCTACATGCAAAACTGCTCTTGATGCCATTTGCGCATATTAAAGTATCCTACGAGCATTAACTGCCGTATGCTTTATGAAAAATTGAAAAGCAATGACAGCCATCAGCTCGAAGAATAAGTAGACAACCCAGCGTTCCTGATACAGCTTCCAAGTTTTCCATTTTCCTAGCTTTTTTTTGAATGTTTTCACATCTGCCAACATTTATTATTTGTCTGTTACAATCGTCAAATAAGTTTTCTTTCTTTGTCAAATAAGTTTTCTTTCTTTTAAAAGGTGTATGACTAACAAATACAAATGATATCCCTCTGAATCAAACACAATTATTTTCCTCCCGTGAAATACACAACTTTAAAAAATGACAGCCGCATTCATTTAACAAAGCCAGGTCTAATATAAATTCGCAGTATGTAACAGAAACATGGATGGATGGTTTGACTTTTTCTCCTACAAGAATTGTTTGTTTTTATTATTAAAACAAGCGATCATTTATATTTTTTTAATAAAATGAATAATACCACCGTTATTTAACGTTGATTGTCGAAATTATTTTTCAGCTCAAGACTTCTTGTATTTTATGAGAAATTCCGACTAAATGGGGCTCTCAATGGGGAAACCAAATTTTGATATTAGCGTTAATAATTTGGAAATTTCGTTTTAACTTGTTTTTGAGCATAAAATAAAAAGAAAATTTGTTTGTTTGTTGTGTAAGATGTAATTTTATTTCATCTCGTGAACTTTAAAAACAATACTGTTTTTAAAGCCCACTCGATGAAATAAAATTTCATCTGACATACAAACAAACAATATATGTTATTTCGGTTTTGGAGTGATATATGTGGATATATTACCTGTCAAGATTTTATATCACCCGAGCCGTTAGGCAAGGGTGATATTTTATCTTGGCAGGTAATATATCCACATATATCACTCCTAAACCAAAATAATAATTTTATTACCCTTCCCCTGCCGAGTTAAGACGATTTTAAAATAAATCATTGCTACTTCAAATGAAACGTCGAAATAAGATTCCCTTTAGGGTACCCTTTCAACACTACATGACGTCACATAAATACATGACGTATTTTCTTTCGAACCTAACGAATGTAAACAAGAGAAAAGGAGTAGTCTGTTAAACGCACTTTTTTGGAATTAATATCAAGCTTTCACAAGGTCATATTTGTTTTCAATACTGATGAGAATTGTATGATTACTCTATTTTGGTAAATATTTATCATTTGACAGTTAAAAAGTGCTTGTAAATCGGAATTTACATCGCGTAAAATCAAACCGTACGCGCATCGCCACAGCGCATGTTGTTTAGAACGTGGGGTACCCAACGGGGAAATTTAGTGTGTATATTACCCGTCTGGCTCGGTAATATCAATTTCTTTCGGGTGATCAATATCCAATCAAAAAGGCGGAAAAAATCTGGAAGAGTAATAAATATCATCTATGTATTTGCACTTTTTGATAAAAGAAAATATATATTCATGTCTGAGGCTTGGTGTGGCTTAAAGATTAGATTGATAGAGGGTACACTTGTTTTATAGTTTATTTCTGTGAAAGAAATAAACTTTATTTATCACACACCCGTATCGCTTTTGCGCCTCCGTGAACATGTTATTGCAAGGCAGTGCATATATTTTGACATGACGTGACGGCATTTGCGTTATACAAATATAACGTTAAGACGCGCTAAATGTAATGTTATACTATGGGCTCGTCACAAACGCCTCACAGTGATTACCTCCCTTGGCAGAATTGTAATCTCTGTTCTCACAAGGGGAGATCACTGCGTAGGAGATTGGGCGCGTCAATGAAAAAATTGCTCTTTTTCATTTCAAACGGTCTATATTTTTGGTGTGTGATAAATAGAATATCAAATTTGTGTAACTTCATTACTGAATTTATTGAACCCGTTGAATAAAATTATATTTTTATTATGCTCGCGAGAGGCTCGCATAATAACAGTTTATACAACTCGTTCAATAAATTCAGTGTTAAACTTACACTATATATCCTCTATAAATTGTTTTATGATATTTACGACGGATTAAGCTACGTCAGTAATTTTAGCACTTATGATTAACTTAAAGAAATCAACTAGCCCTTTTAATAACGTCTGAAACAACTTACTTATGATAATTTTTAAGCACATATGATAAACTTATAATAAAATCTTAAACAAATTAAGAATGTTAATTACTGTATACATGTAGAATGATACTATAGTGGTACAACTGGCAGATGTTGAGTTTACCAGTGTTGTAATTGGTGGTTTGGACAAAGTTCTGGTCAGGATAATATGTCAGGAAATAGAGCAGGGTCTTGAAAGAAACATCACACAGATTCTCGGCTCGAGGTAAGGACATTTTGATGACATTAGAGAATATTACCCCACACTTAATTTCCCATAGGCCATTTGGAATTATTTCTGTTGATTCAAGTGTTCAATGTTACATGGGTAACAGTAATTTTTCACAGTACAACTCTTGAAAATAAAATCCTACAGAAACATTGTCCTAATGAGAGTAACAACAAAAATATTATCCCTCGTCTCGTGTAAGTATTTTACTCGGGATGATATTTTTACTGCTATTCACAAACCAATGTGTTATTTATATTCTGTACACCCGGGGGGAGTGCTGTATTACCCCGAGACACAGCACTGTACCTGTCATAACACTATCCTAAACGAAATTCTATTTTTAGCTTCATCAAAGTATGAATAAAACAACGAAAACAACGAACAACTACAAATTAGTTGCTTTGAAGAAAAATAAACGGATTGACCGACTAATTTGGTTATTTGTTTATAAAATCTGTCATATCTTTAATATGTTTAGTATTAGAATGAAGAGAAAATTCTGCATGAGTTTTGTTGACTCCGAATATTTTGTAGTTTGGTCATGGAAGACATTGCCAGCGTGGAAACGTCGTTTCAAGGCTTCAGCTCTATTCGGAATAACTCGGCCACCGATCCGCCGATGACAGCAGTAAGGCTATCTGAACCAGTATTCTTCACATATGATTTGTATGGTGAGATAAAAATACATGTACATACTTTAAAAGATAAACAAAAGAAAAAGACATTTATGTTATATACACCCACAAGAATAATGGTAAAAAACAACCGCAAAACACCCAACTTACAAACAATAGATAAGAAGTTTTTTTTTTCAACATAGAGACAAATTGATAAATTTATCTTCACATAAGGTTTGTGTATGTTTCATCGATCGATCTATGTCGATTTGAAATGTATTCTTAAACCTCATTGAGATTTTTACTGATCTAATTTTTAAAGCTTTTTGTTACAACTATAGTTGATATAATGTCATTGAACGTAAGACGTATTATTTAAGTAACGTTCACTGCAGCTAACGTTGCTGTATGGCCGTGAAACATTCGACCAATGCGCAAGACAGTATATGAGGCGCGTCACGACAAAACCAACAAAGTGCGTTTGCGACCAGCATGGATCTAGACCAGCCTGCACATCCGCGCAGTCTGATCAGAATCATTGCTGTTCGCTTACAAACCCTATAACAAGTAGAAAAACTGATAGCGAACAGCATGGACCCTGATCAGACAGCGCGGATGCGCAGGCTGGTCTGGATCCATGCTTGTCGCAAACACGCTATGTTGATATTGTCGTGACGCTACGGAATTCCATAAACGACAGCCTACTGCTCACTGCCTACTGCTAACTGGACAGCCTGCTGCTCACTGGCTACTGCTTACTGCTTATTGAAAGTCTATGTATGGATCAAATAGAAGTATTCCGAATGTACACACATGTGCGCCCGCCATTTTCTTGAAGGTAAACTTTGCAGAAAACAATGGTAAGTAAATTAAAAAGGGTTATTTTATAGCCTAATAATTTGTAATTTCGAATTCATTGCATTGACTTGTGTACGTCCCACCATTGCACACTGCTTTGATTATGTTATGAAATGGTTCCACGTGCCTCTTGCACAGGTGATTGATAAATTGTCAAATATAGGACTCATTTTAGGGTCAATCAACTTAATAATAAATTATTCACAAAGAACTGTGTTCAACAATCAACATGGATGGGCTTGAGCCTACTATTCCTCGGTTGAGAGACGGAGATCTGGACCATTATGTCAACACTCCTTTATTTTATTTAGAATTTCATAGTTTATTAAACTTTAAGAATATCTGTAATATACTGGTGAAATCACTGGTGAAATTTAGGCTAAACATTCTCTCATAATCAAACATGTGTGAGTTCATTTACGAGATCATTTTGGTTCAGTTTTCATTGGCTGTATAAATGTGTAATTCCTTATAAGATGTTATGTTATGCATTGATGTTAAGTTGATTGCAACTCTTGATAGTTTATGTTGCAAAGATATGTGCTTTGAAGGTTAATTATAGAATCAATTTTTATTCCAGTACAGAGGATGATAAATCTGAAAGAAACATTTCAATGGGAGGAACAGCCTATACTTTCATTGACTTCACAGACAAGTAACAGAACCAATACACCTGTATGAAAATATGGAAATTACAATGGAAGAGGAAAAGGACTACATAAATGTATTTGTTCTTATAGACGAGTTTAACTGGCTTCCTTCTGAAAGCATAAACAAAGACAAACTTGGCTGTATTCAAATTGTTTCAAAAACTTTCAATATTTCAATGACATAAAGAGTGCAAACATGATGTGATAAATTACAGCTGGGATCAGCTTATTTTACTTTTATAAAAAGCCATTGTGCTATTGAAGAACTCTGAAAAATAATAGATTCTAAACTATTTAAATTTACTAAAAAATTTCTGATAGACGAAATGATCATGTTAATGTTACAATATATTTTTTGACGTGTTTGTTTAAAATCCATCTTTTATATAATTTTTATAATTATCTTGTTAACAAACACACTTAAAAGTGAACTTTAAGGTTGGTTATTTTTTCTATGTCTTTTTGCAATTACCGCAAGTAAAACCAATGAGCAAATCTGCCTTCGTATTTGCCAGAATCATCCAATGAAAGTCATTACTATTTCTATCAGGTTCTAGAAGTTTGACAACTAAGGTAAACAGTTCTAAGACATCGTGATAGTGTAAAGCTTTTATGGTACAATATGAAGCATAATTATTTAAGTTACCTTTCTTACAACGTGTATATATATCACTTTATATTGCAGAGTATATTTACATTAATATGATTAATCTCATAACAATTATATAACTCATAACAGAACTTTGAATTACAATTCTGCTTTTATATTGATTACTTTCCCCGAAACTTTACAAATATTTTATATAGATTTTGATTTTTTTACAGGCGTGTCATAATTTCTATTTTTAAATAACTGTGTATACAAGAAAATATTAGCTTACTGGTCTCGTTATTGGGACTAAACATACTTTTTAGCTCGACTTTTCTATGAAAAGGGGAGCTATCCTACTCGCCCCGGCGTCGGCGTCGGCGTCGGCGTTAGCGTCGGCGTTAGCGTCGGCGTTGGCGTCACACCTTGGTTAAGTTTTTCGTACCACCCCACTTTATTTCAGAAGTATTACAAGTATGGCTTTGAAACTTACCATACTTGTTCACCATCATAACCTCCATCTACAGACAAGAGTACATAACTCTGTCAAGGTTTTTGACAGAATTATGGCCCTTTTTTGACTTAGAAAGTGTATTGAGCTTGGTTAAGTTTTTTGTACCACCTCACTTTATTTCAAAACATTGGAGGTATTGCTTTGAAACTGACCATACTTGTTTACCATCACGACCTTCATCAACAGAAAAGAGGACATAACTCTGTCAAGGTTTTTGACAGAATTATGCCCCTTTTTGACTTAGAAAATACATTGAATATGGGTAAAATCCACTTATTGCCTTAACCCTTTGAGATATTGCTTTGAAACTTTTAATGCTATTTCACATCATTACCCCCATCTGTACGCAAGAGAAGGTAACTCTGTCAAGGATTTGTTTTAAAAATTAAGGCCTTTTATCGACTTAGAATCTTGGTTAAGTTTTTAGTACCAGTCCACTTTTTGACTGAACTGTTTGAGATATTAATTTGAAAGTTGGAATATACTTGTTTACCATCATGGTCCCAAAACATGGGCAGGAGAAGGTAATTCTGTTAAGGATTTTATTTGAATTATGGCCCTTTTTGACTTAGAAACTCAGTTAAGATTTTCATTCTTGTCCACTTGTTGACTTAACCATTTGAGATATTACTTTGGAAGTTGGAGTTCTTATGTGCCATCATGAGACCTATCTGTAAGCAAGAGAAGATAACTCTGTGAAAATGTTTCTTGATTTGTACTTAGAAATTCCTAGTTAAAGTCTTGTGTGCCCTTAACTGTCAAAGTTTTGTTTTATAGGCAAGCACTAAAAAAGTCGAGCGCGCTGTCCTTCTGACAGCTCTTGTTATGTGGTGTTATAATCAATAAGTGTATTTTGTTTTTCATTTTAATTGTAAATAAAAGTTCTTTAAAAATAAAATATCATAATTTCCTTGTAATTTTGTTTATGTTTAGCTCCATGGAAAACAAAATAATGATAAAATGAAATGAAAATGGTTATACATGTATATATGTTAACCATAAAGCAAAGTTTGTTTGTTGAATGTTGCAACATGACCAAGTTGAAAAAATAATATTCAACATTGTCCACATTTAAATAGTGTCTTAGTCCATCAATTTTAAATGTATAGGATCGCGAAAAGTATGTATTAGGAAGATGAAGATTACGTTATATTATTAGTTCCATAAGAAATACATCTGAAGCTCCAATATCTGGCAAGTTAACTGAATATTTCACTTCAAAACAGCTTTAAAAGTTCACCTAAAGACAATGAAACAAAAAGACGGCCGTCCAGCAATATATTGATTAATCTGTTTTCTTTCCTGTTGTTTTAATGCCTTTAGCATAAGTTATAAAAAATCAGAATGTAACACAGGCAAACTGCAAAAATTTAAGAATTACATGCCGAAGGCCTCAAATTTAGGACACCGCAGTTCATCATATCGTTAAACAATACTAACATTCCTTTGTATAATAATGCCCACGTAACTCAAAGATCTTTCAATGATTTTATTATGCATCGACTTTCCAATTATTACACAATAATTGACATGTTAGTCATCATACTTTTGTCGAATATCTTTTTAACATCTACTAAAGTAACATTTTCTTGAAGCTTTGTAGAATTAAGGTATAAATGTGCGGTCTACAAACACCAGAACAAGTATTAACTTTTTAGATACAACTAAACGGTTCCATGTATGATTTGGACAACGAAGTGTGTATATCAGAACGAACTACTGGTAATCCGAGACGTGACTGGTATATATAATTTTGTCAGAAAGTCGTTTTGAGCACCATTATCTAGATAATTTTCGAACAAAATATGATCGCATTATTTTCAAAATGTGAACATAAAACTAACCGTTGTAATTTAAATGAAAAACAACGACGTTCATGACATTACAAGGCCTCCGTTTAAAAATATCATTAAGCACTATAGTTATAGGATAGGGTCAATATCATTTAATGAACAAATATTATAATATACATGTTATATTGTAGATGTATCTAAATGACTGTCTTTTACAAGCTTGAACAGGGATATACATGTATAAGTAATTCAGCAAGCAGTTTTATTTGGTAGCTCAAAATTACCGAACAAGATTTAATGACAGGAAAATATTTGGTTTGATAACATTTTTACAAAGTTAACATGGTTAACAGGTCTATGATTTGGAAAAGTTCCAGATGCGTACAAAGATGTATACTTATATTTCTGCTTAGTATAACGAGAATTATACATGTACATGTAAAGATGTAACGAGTCCCAAGGTTTTGAACAATCAAAGTCTTCATAAATGATACAGAGTACTGTAATTCCTTGACCAATACTGTTTCAAACGGCCTCATTGTAACATAAAAACACATCGGAAGAAGTACGGAAAAAGCCAACATTTGCTTTCAGGCTGTTAATCGGGTATTTGACATGTGTAACAGTTGGCATTCATCAATGAACAGTAAGCATTAAACAGTCGCTGTAAGCATTAAGCAGTTGAAAGTAAGCAGTTGACAGTAGGCAGTTGACAGTAAGCAGTTGACAGTAGGCAGTTGACAGTAAACAGTAGGCTGTCGTTTATGGAATTCCGTATGACGCGGTTAGTGATAATCGTAGGCTGTTAAGAACCGTACCTAGATCAATGGTCTAGAATTTTGATTGATAGAACAATTTTGAAAGTCTTATTTGTTGCAAATAGTATTCTAAAAATCTGAAGAAAAAAAATCCTCCTGTGATTTGTTTGACTGTGCTTAGAACTTGGTGATTTCTTGATGCGTTTTTAGAAACATTTTTACAATTCTTTTGAAAAAATGATAAAAAAAAAAGATTTATTTACATAACTTTATCATACAGACGTTATTTAATACAAAAACATGTTATAGATTTAACTTTACCAAAATTTGTTGATGTATTGATTTTGATATAAATCAGTTTTTCGTTATTTATATAATTTGTTTTATTTTAGAGGGGTACGTGATGCGGTTTGTTTTATTTTAGAGGAGTACGTGATGCGGTTTGTTTTATTTTAGAGGGGTATGTGATGCGGTTTGTTTTATTTTAGAGGGGTATGTGATGCGGTTTGTTTTATTTTAGAGGGGTACGTAATGCGGTTTCTGCAATGTACAGCATATCCTGGAAAAGACACCACCGAGTTTAATATCAGCCATAAACTTATTGAGAATGAGTAAGTTTCTATTTTAATACATACCTAGATTTTATAGCTCGTCTTTTTGAAGAAAAGATTGACCTATTGTGGTCGATGCGGCGTTGTTGTTGTCGTTGTTGCCATCGTTTTAGTGCAAAACATTTCAATGTAGTCCATTTTTAAAACATTTAAAAATTATTAACATGAAACTTGGAATACTTGCTTATTATAAAACGACGCAGTTTTTTGACAAATGGTATAATTCTGGAAGCAATGTTTTCAGAACTATGCCCCTTTTTAAGTAAGAATTCTTAACTTTTGTTTCACTACTTAGCGAGCGTGCTGTCCTACCGATATATCTTGCTTACACCTTTAGGCTCAATCTAATTAAACAGACACCATTTTAATTATTGTCATGTTTTACGATCTTCACGGATCCCATTCAACTTGTTTCTTATGTCTTCAACCCTGAAGAGTTTTAATCAGATTGTTATCTTGACTGCTAGATATTTACGGTTGATAAAAACATTCCCCTCAAGACGGATACATTTTTCTTTTGGTATTCTTGGATATGTTCAATCCTTTAGATATATATTAAATACAGATCTTACAATACACAAATATATGATCACTATTCAAGATGTCATTGTTTTCGTTTTTCAGTGCTTAATTATATTTGTTTTATAAAATCAAACTCTGTGAAATCTAGTATAATCACAATACATGTATATTGAAGACATCTATCTTGACTGTAATTGTAATAAATTTAATTTGCAAAGTCACGGTTTTCTTATTTAGGATTTTCTATTTATTACAGCTGCACAGTAGATGTAAACCAAATGAACAGTTTCGCCCCAAATAAAATCGTAATCGTCGACAAGCATACCCGCTACTATACAGAATTATCGATGTTCAGATTCTGGGTATCTTTTTATCTGACGATTGCTTGTGACGTCATGATCTGCCGTGCAGACAGTAGCGCCCCGTGCGACATGGTAACTTTTTTATTTCTTGGATGACCGATAAGTATATGTTAGTGTTCATCCGTGCTGTATTTAACAAAAATTAGTGTCCAGCTTTATTTGTCATCCAATGAAAACGCTAAATTTCTTAAAAATTCTCTGTATTGATTTTCATAGAAGAACAAAATTCGATACTATGTTGAATACCGTTCATAGTCGCCTTCTATTTTTCATAGTACTTCATAAATCTGCGAAATGACGTAATTATATCCCCACAAATGAAGTTTAGGGAGGGGGGGGGGGGTATATAGGAGTCAGCTTGTCGGTCGGTTGGTCTGTCGGTCGGTCCACATCATGGTTTCCAGACGATAACTAGAGTTTGGAGTGAGGTATTGTAATCAAACTTGGTATATAGCATCCTTATGTGGAAACCCAGGTTGGTATTGCATTTGGACCCCATGGGGCCAAGGTCAAGGTCACCGTTACTAAAAATAGAAAAATGGTTTCCGGACAATAACTAAAGCTAGGAATGAGATATTGTAATCAAACTTGGTATATAGCAAGTTTACTTGAATATCCCGGTTGGTATTGCATCTGGACCCCATGGGGCCAAGGTCAAGACATCGTTACTAAAAATAGAAAAATGGTTTCCGGACAATAACTAGAGTTAGGAAAGAGATATTGTAATCAAACGTGGTATATAGTAAGCTTACATGAAGACCTAGGTTGATATTGCATGTGGACCCCCTGGGGCCAAAGGTCAAGATCACCGTTACTAAAAATAGAAAAATGGTCTCCGGACAATAACTAGAGTTAGGAATGAGATATTTTAATCAAACATGGTGTATAGCAAGTTTACATGAATACCCCGGTTGGTATTGCATCTGGACCCCCTGGGGCCAATGTCAAGGTCATCGTTACTAAAAATAGAAAAATGGTTTCCGGACAATTACTAGAGTTAGGAATGAGATATTGTAATCAAACTTGGTATATAGTAAGCTTACATGAAGACCCAGGTTGGTATTGCATATGGACCCCCTGGGACCAAGGTCAAGATCACCGTTACTAAAAATAGAAAAATGGTTTCCGGAACATTACTAGAGTCAGGAATGAGATATTGTAATCAAACTTCGTGTATAGCAAGCTTATGTGGAGACCCCAGTTTGTATTGCAGTTGGACCCCCTGGGGCCAAGGTCAAGGTCACCGTTTCTAAAAATAGAAAAATTGTTTCCGGACAATAACTAGTTAGGAATGAGATATTGTAATCAAACTTGGTGTTTAGCAAGTTAAAATGAAGACCTAATTGGTATTGCATTTGGATCCCCTGGGGTCCAAATGTCATGGTTACTAAAAATAGAAAACTGGTTTCCGGACAATTACTAGGGTTAAGAATGAGATATTGTAATCAAACTTGGTGTATAGCAAGCTTATATGGGATTGCACTAAATTGAAATAATTCTTTGTACACGGTGCTGTTGATACTTTATTTACTGTAGGTTAAGTTCAAATTTTTCTTCAGGCAACTAATTTTTGAAAAGTCAAAGTTGCTGGTGGGGGTATTAATCACCTTCAGTGATAGGTCTAGTTATGTGAATAATAATGAGGCCAAATCAAGCTTGACACTAAGTATGTTAGTATTCATGTGTAGAACAGCACGGATGAACACTAACATATACTTAGAAACTTCGGCGGGAGCGAAAGCGACAGGAGAATGTTTCTAATTTCTGTAGAACAGCTACGGATGAATACTTACATTTTTAGTGTCAAACTTTATTAGGCCTGATTAATATTCCCTTTATTAGGTCACTATCATTCCACTTTATTAAGCAATTACCTGAATGGTGGGTTTGAATTCGGCCTTATAAAATGCATGATTTACGTCACTGCGTGCGAAGACGCATATACCCATATGGCTGATGCAAGTTTTCACAGACAACATGGGGTGTGGAGCTTAAAAGGCCTTTAAAATCCAAATAAACTGTATATTTGTCAATCCCAGCACAAGTACTGATCATATATATATATATATATATATATATATATATATATATATATATATTATATATATATATATATATATATATATATATATATATATATATATATATATATATCTTAATATTAGCCGTTTTGAAAAAAAATTCATATTTCAACGTCTATAATTATGAGATATTTTTCAAAACGGCTTATATTAAGTTTATATATATATATGATCAGTACATGTGCTGGGATTGAAAAATATACATTTTATTTGGATTTTAAAGGCGTTTTAAGCTCAACACCCGTGTCTGTGCGAGTTTTCATTTGCTCGATATTGAAACATTTTTTTCGGAAAACATTTTTGATAAGTTGGACAATTGATACTCGGTACTTAATATCTGATATGATTTATGCATGTATACACTAAATGTCATGTGTTAATACGAGGTCATTTAACGTATTTTCCTAAAATACAAAAAAACACACACACAAAAAAAACACAATGTCTACTTTCACTTTCTGTCTACCGAAAAAAAAAAGAAAGTGAATAGACACACGGGACTTTCCTCTTAGTTACAAATTAAGCCATTTCAAACACTTGTAATAAAAGAAATATATTAGTTGACATTTTGTATTGGTTTTTACTTTAACACGTGCAGTTTTCTCTTCGCCAAGACGTGTTTTTAAATCTGAACTGCATATATATAGCCTTTATCCATAAATACAAAATTCATGCAGGTTAACCTTTTGACGTCATTTTTACTTAATTAATATTCAAAAGCGGCCCATGAAAGCGTATGTGCAAATTTATGCAAATGACCATTTTTACGAAGCACTATGAAAAAGGAAATTGGCTATGAACAGAATTTGATATAGTTTCGACTTTTGTTCTTCTATGAAAATTAACAGACATAATTTTGAAGAAATACAGCGTTTCCATTGAATGACAAACAAAGTTGGACACTAAACCAGCAATTAGGTCATGTATGTAACTTATTTGATATTTAAAAGGAATGTCGGTGTGTATCAACTATAGCGGACAGTACTTAGTTTATCTATTAGGTATTTCCAGTTACTTTAGGAAAATGGACACGTCAATGACATGGTCAAAATTAGTAACAATTTGGCATGCATTAATTTTAAAGATGCTTGCGCTGACACAATATTATAAACTCTCTGTTCCTTTTTGCAATCTTAATTTTTGTCATTTTTATTTCGGATTAACCAGTTACACGTTTTGACAACAGACGTTGCTTTTACGTATTTCAGAGATTTAAAACAGTTTATTAGAATTTAGCGAGTTAAATCGAAAAACAACCTACACGGGCTTGATTTAATACTGTTTCCCCTAAACAATAATTTCTTTAATGCTGAGAGGTAGACCGTTGGTTTTTTTTATATTCAGGCTACTTGTGCCAACACCAGGCGCCGGAGAGAAACAGAAGATATCAATGATAAAGATGTTCAACATGTAACTACAAGGTCCACTTTCCAAGTTCTTGATACACTGGACTACATTATTTTCCCTTTTGGTGTGTCGTCTGCAAGTACATCCATTCTGGTATCAGGTAAGTTGAATTATTTACACGATATTAAACAATGTATATTTTATGCTGGCTGATTTATGCCATGTCGTGTTTTTGCTCGGCGTGGTGCCACTTTATCGTATTTTCGTGCTTTTGCCTGGCGCCCTGCAGAGCGAAAATTAGAAAATACTTTGTCGTATTTTCGTTATTTTGCCTGGCACCCAGCGGAGCGAAAGAACGGTATTAATAAATCCCTTTGTAGTATTTTCGTCTGACACTCGTGGAGCGAAAGGCGAAAGCAGGATAGCATGACAAAGTGGTAACTTTGTCGTACTTTCGTGTTTTTCTTTGGCGCCTCGCGGAACGAAAATACGACATGGCACAAAATTAGCCATCATAATTAAATAGCCTAAATTTACGTTACTTATAAATTTGCAAAGGTGAATATCTTAACTCAACAAAATACTCCTTAATGTTTGATATTCATACGATCTTTTTGGCTCTAGATGTATTTGTATATAACAGATGAATCTGAATGCATATTTCAATTTGAATTGCATACTCGATAATGTCCACGCTGAATTCGTACCATTCTAGACAATGTGTTAACATAGAAAATAAGTTTTCATGAAAAATATGTTCATGTTTGATGTGATAGCTATGTACAACAGAAGATAAGTAATGTATTAATTATCGTACGCTTGGAAACCTTAGCACTAGTTATATTAGAGTCTATTTCTATATTACAGGGATCCCTGCCGTGTGGATGCTGGTATGTTTGAGTATGCTAAGGCTATGTTTCTAACCACGTGACAGTTGACATGTCGATGTTCATCACGTGACGGTTGACAATCAAATACACATTCTGAATACATTGTACTTTTGAATCGCAAACTTTCTTATACGACAAAAATTGTACATGGCAGATTTCATGTATCACAGACGCATAGTAGTTAAATTAAAATGTTGAAATAAAATGTGAAAATAAGAAGTAATATATTTGTTATTTATAGCAGACTACTAAAATATCTCTGTTAAATTGAAGCGTTATCATATGAGTTTGTGTATATCCTGTCTCTCAGAGTCTCGTAAACTGTCGGTTATGTTTTTACTCTAGAAATGTTTAAACATTTATACTTTGGGGGGAATTCTAAGGTTAAAATGTAAAACAAAATAGCTGGCGATAAAGGGTATTTTCAGACTGTAAATGAAGTTCAGCACACTGGTCTGACACTTGTCTCGTACAAACCTGAAGTTATTACGACAACACTGAGCGCTAGCGGTGATACTGACATTGTGACACTTAGTATCAAACCAGAACAAATATTTCGTTAGCCCGTTAGTCAGCCCACAAAGCTCAATCGGTAAAAGCACGAGACTTGTAATCCTGACATAGTGGGGTTCGATTCCCGGCCAACTAGAATTACTAAGTCTCCTGGATGAAATTGAATCAATCGAGATCCCGTGTATGAGTGCTTAAACACTTGGTACGCTAAAGAACAATGACAAGCTCCTCGAATTCTTTATATCTGTATCTTACACTATCCTTCAAAATAAAAAAAAATGGCTAATACTCTTCGGGAGGGCTCGCCCACATGTGCAACTGGTGGCGTATATAAATCCTTATTTTTTCTTGTAATCTTGCTGCATTTTTTTCTCATTTTTAAAATTCTTAAAATACGTAGGCTCATAAAGAAGCATGCAGCTTTAAAGTTGTTTTGAATTTAAATATTACATTCTCTTAATCTTTCACCATTATAGAATTTGTAATTAGAAACATATGTAAATCTACAAAGTAGTCACAAATAATATAATATTATTAGTCCCCTACCGGTTTAACCGGAGGGGACTTTAGGTTTACCCTCCGTCCGTCTGTCCGTCTGTCTGTCTGTCCGTCTGTCTGTCCGTCTGTCTGTCTGTCTGTCAGTCTGTCAGTCCGTCAGTCCGTCCGTCCACAAAACTGGATCCCGCGATAACGCAAAAAGTACTGAAAATATTTTTATGAAACTTGATATATGGATAGATGGCAGTATGGAGATTATGCACGTTCTTTTTTTTTTCTTCCTATGTTGAAAATTCTGGTTGCTATGGCAACAAATAGTCTGAAAATATGGACAAATTTAGCACATAAACTGGATCCAGTGATAACTCAAAAAGTACTGAAAATATTTTTATGAAACTTGAAATATTGGGTAGATGGCAGTCTGGAGATTATGCACATCTTTTTCTTTTCTTCCTATGTTGAAAATTCTGGTTGCTATGGCAACAAATAGCCTGAATTTCAAGATTTCTGATTTAAATTTTTCAGCTTTTCACTATATGTTCTTTATTTCTTAAGGTGTTTACTTCAAAACTTTAAAAGTATAAGTTTCTGGTCATCAACCACATCATATGTGACAAGGCTTATAACTCTAGCACAAAAAATATCAGTATTACCTCCCTTGAACTTAGATTTTTTAGGGGAAAAAATGTTGTCTTTTTTAAATAACTTCTTTATTAGTCCCCTACCGGTTTAACCGGAGGGGACTTTAGGTTTACCCTCCGTCCGTCTGTCCGTCTGTCTGTCCGTCTGTCCGTCTGTCTGTCTGTCTGTCAGTCTGTCAGTCCGTCAGTCCGTCCGTCCACAAAACTGGATCCCGCGATAACGCAAAAAAGTACTGAAAAATATTTTTATGAAACTTGATATATGGATAGATGGCAGTATGGAGATTATGCACGTCTTTTTTTTTTCTTCCTATGTTGAAAATTCTGGTTGCTTTGGCAACAAATAGGCTGAAATTATGGCAAATTTAACAATAAACTGGATCCAGTGATAACTACTCAAAAAGTACTGAAAATATTTTTTATGAAACTTGAAATGTGGGTAGATGGCAGTCTGGAGATTATGCACATCTTTTTCTTTTCTTCCTATGTTGAAAAATTCTGGTTGCTATGGCAACAAATAGCCTGAATTTCAAGATTTCTGATTTAAATTTTTCAGCTTTTTCACTATATGTTCTTTATTTCTTAAGGTGTTTACTTCAAACTTTAAATATAAGTTTCTGGTCATCAACCACATCATATGTGACAAGGTTTATAACTCTAGCACAAAAAATATCAGTATTACCTCCCTTGAACTTAGATTTTTTAGGGGAAAAAATGTTTGTCTTTTTTTTAAATAACTTCTTTATTTCCTAATGTATCTACTTCAAACTTCATGTATATGTTTCTTATTATCACTCGACATTTTTGAGAAGGTTAAATACTCTAGCAAGACTATTTCCAGAATTATGTCCCCCTTGAACTTAGATTTTTTTTCGAGAAACTGGTAATTTTCACTCAACTTCTTCATTCCTTATAGGATTTACTTTAAAATCCCACATCGTAATAATATGACAAGGTTGTATAAACATAATTTCCTTACTAAGCATGGAAACTTAACACATTACTGTGATATAGACAACTTATTTATTATGTTTTGTGGTTGATATTTTCAAATACAGACTTCATCCTCAAATTCATTATAAATGGCAATACACAGGAGTGTATGACAATTAAAGAACTTTTTGAGGGACCGGTAGGGGACTACTGTATTGCCCGCAATACTATCAAATGCTTGTTATATCTTTATTTCATCCAAAAGAAGAGCACACTTTTTGCAATTATACAATAATAATGGAACAAGTTAAATATTTACAATGTAAACTGTTACAGAAGATCTATGGTTACAGTATCAAAATCATAGATATTTAAACTTATACACACATTCATATAATGTATTTATCTATTTTTTACACACATGTAAATAATAATATTGATAAACTGTAAAGAGTCAACTTAAAATATATATTAAAACAAACTATCCCAGGATAATGATTAAATGGGAATTTAAAAAAAACAACAACAAAAAAAACAACAAAAAAACAACACACATTACATTTCGCTTGCTTTTCTCTCAGGAATTTAACAAGAAAGTTAAAAGAACTATCCTTTGCATTTTATCAATTAAAGAATTGTCCTTTCATTTTATTTTATTAGGACAAGAACTATCCTATACATTTTTTACTTTTAACTTAAAACTATCCTTAAAATGTTATTTTAAAATGGCAAGAACTATTCTTTACATTTTATTTTTGAATTGCCAATGAGATTCCTAGATTTCAACTTGTAATTTAGAATTGCTAATGAAAATTCTTCTTATATGAAGTTCTTCCCTGTAAGATTTACAGAAAGTCTTAAACTGATTTTAGGAAAATGAAGAACATTTTTGAAAATGATGAATTGTAAGCCTCATCTTAGTAAACATTAAACAAAGTTAAGCTCCATTAATGCAGCATTTGATATAATTCATAAAAACAAAAATAGCTATATTTCGTTAAAAATCGGTTTTATATCCAGTCCTGTCCTTATTTTGGTGTCAAGAAATAAGATGATCTTATAAAATAAGTTTTATAAGCGTAAATGCCTGCTATCACGTTGTGGCAAAATCGAAAGTGAACAATTTTTATGTTTCGATTTTGCCACATCGACGCCTACACACAAATTTAGATAATTACTATTTTGTGGACGACATGCCGAGTGCATCGTGGCAGAATAACCTTAACTTGCACATCCGTATTAGATGAGAAAATCCGTCAAATAACAACAACTGAATTGTTTAATGTTTAACACTGTGACGTGTCAATTGCATAAGCGCATACGAGAGCTTTCTTATATATCATACAGGATTATTTACCGTTTTCACCGGTGCTATAAAACTCTTTTTACTCCAATTTCAGACAAGTCGCGTGCTTTAAATGACGTCATTGCTATCTTTTATGAGTGAATTGCGTTCTTGGGCTGACGTCATTTTACCGTTATGAATGAAGTTAAAAGATCATACGCTACTATAAGGTAAAAGTGCGTAATTAGAATATCAGTTTTTGTAATTTCTGTTCCGAATTAATTGACATGGGATATGCAAGAAAAAGAATCAAACGCAGGCTGTCGGTACAGACGGGAATATCTAGCTTTTGAGTAACTGTTTAGCGGAAACTCGACAGAGCCTCGTCTCGAGCTAGATATTCCGGTCTGTACCGGCATCCAATGAAAGATTCTTAAAATCTATACTCTTCACTTGCATGTTAAAATTCGTATACAAACGTGAGTGTTACCGTGGAGTTTTCGGAACAATATTTGATTAGATTTACAACAATACTGTTTAAAAGGTTAATGACACTGAAGAATGCTTGGTTTTTAGGCCTACCCCGAAATATCTTTACATAATATTATTTATGAAGTGCAGCTTTAAAATAACTTTTATTTAAAGTTAAACTATTAAACTATTTCGTTTAAAAACAAACAAAAAATCTGTAGGGTTAAATGCTACATTCTGTGCCTCAGTTGATAATATGTAAAAATTATTTCGCCAAGCCTTTATCTATGTAGATGTCAAAACAGATTTCTTATCGTAAATAATAACAAAATATAACAAGACCCTTACCAATTTTACATTTAACACATGTATTCAACTGATCAATTGGTCAAACTTTTAGTTTAACACAAAAAATGAATCTGACGCGTTGTATGTACACGCTTATGTCAAGACAACTTTCTTTATAGCAAACATAAAGGAATTTGAAAAACGTTTCCTCAATATTTGTAATATCTTAAGGTCCAGCTTTCACTGTCAAACACGTGGATATGACGTGTACTTAATAATACGTGTACGTTGTCATTTCACATAGTTGAAATAGCATCGTATGCAGATTCTGCTTCTTTCAGATTTTTATCAAGCTCTGTATATTGACTTTCTGAGGTTTGAACATCGTTAAATGTGCCTTTCTTCTTTTCATTTTCTGTTTTCAGTCTGATCGAATCATCCACATTGACATACCTAAAAGAATACATAAATATTTAAAGAGCTGTAATTTCCGTTTTCTTTATGTTGTTGTACCCATTATATTTATTTCCTTAACTTGTTATTCATTATTTCTTATATATGTTCTTTTAATTCCCATTGCTGTGTCATACTCAGATTAACAAATGTGTAATTATCATATTATGAAATAATTTGGCATTTCTAAACAGAGATACTACCCTATGATTTAAACAAAAGTATAAATAGTATGCTATGTTTATAAAATTTTTAATGTATAAATGTTTTTATTTCATAAAACTTACTTCCTGCTGCTTGTATCTTTGGAGAGATCTGTAAAAAAAGTACCAACACATGATATTCAGATTTCTCTTCAACAATAATTTAAAGCTTCTCTTTCACAATATTTTATGCAATAACAGATGGAAAGACAAATTACTAACGTACTTGCAAAAACAAAAGTATTTTTGAATCTATATCAAACTTTAAGAGGTTAATAACATGACACGCTCGTTTTCATAATATTCAACACGTTTGTACATAAACCGTTTCGTATTATAAATCATACAAGTATTATATAAGTGAATAAAATATTTTTCGTTTCTTGGATGATCGTTTTTTTTTTGTTAAAATTAATTACAATAACATATATTGATCATTGATATTTCTAGCAAATTAATAAAACATTCTGGAAGAAGGTTAATGCCACGAGAGTAAAGAGAACAACTTTTAAACGAACGTCGAAAACTAAAAAAGTTACTGGAAAGAAATATGTTGGTGTAAAAATTTAATACACCAGCTAGTTTCAATTTTATTCTAAAACTCCATTTTCAATAGTCTTAGGCTAATAATTATATCCATTGAAAGATAACTATTAAAAATCGAAATAATCTGCTAATATAATTTGGGTTACCTTTGTTTGGGTTACGTTCAAGTTTCCTCTTGAGCTGTACTACCACGTACATTGATATTACAAACGCAATTATAACAATGCCGAGAACTACTCCCATGATAATCGTAGAAGTGTTATTTGCCTCATTAGTAACCTTCACTATGTAAAATATTTGAAAGAATCATCATAAATATATATGTAGAATGAAGAATATGTGTTTATAGTCGTTTTCTGTAATGAATTTTAAAGGAAAACTTACAAAAATAATTTATTTTTTCATAAATTCCGTTCGTTAATTTGACAGCAACCGCTATGTATATGAGGATTGTTCAAATATGAATGCATATAGTACGTTATATATTTTTTAATATTGTGACAAACAGGCCGAATTGTCAATTATCAGGTAGATATGCACGATAGCTTTACATTGATATCTCATTTATTTAAAATATATTTACTTTAGCTGTGTTTGTACTGTAGCTCGCTATACATTATCTACTTGTTTATGGTTGGTTGAAAATCATAATATGCCATTAAAATACGGTAATTCATCGGAAATCGTCGTCTCCTTAACATAGAGTGTAAAAATATTTTTGATAAAGTCTGTTCTGTATATGTGTAGGGACAAAATGAAATTTTTTTTCCCGCAAGTTATTCGATGGTTAAATAAATTCAAATGCGGATTAATTTCGACTGAAGATGCGCCCCATGGCCTTCGGTCTAAGTAAGCAACGTCTGTCAAAAGAAATAGGTTTATACCCATGCAAACTACTAGTACCCCACTTGACAGGTAGCAGGAATCATTGCCGGCATCTCATTAGGAGCAGCTCATACAAGTCTCAAAGATCTTTGCTAGATAGATTTTCCATTAACTGACAGATAAAGGCTCACATGCAATGGGCTAACTTCTTGCAAAACAGAATACAAAATACATTACACGGTATGTTGCAAATGTCGTCACTGGTGATGAAACATGTGTTAATTTGGTCAAAACTAAAACACCAAAATCATCATGTGAAGTCTTTTTGGTTTTGATTATCTTTGTTATTTAAGGATATTCATTCATAATATAGGCTTACACTCATTTGAAAGTTATCAACATTAGGCAAGCTGATCAATTTATTTTAAAACTCCTACCTTTGTTTGAAGATGTGGTAAAATTTAGAGTTTCTGACAAAGGACTATTTCCTTCCTCGTTATATGCGTATGCTCGAACAAAGTATGTTGTTGAATCATGTAGATCTGTCAATACTGTGGTTATGGGCTTTTTGTCTTTAGTAATTCTGTCAAATACTTTCACATCACTCCATGTCTTTTCATCTGTGCCTACTTGTATAACGAAAGTTTGTTTCAATCCTCCATTATATCCACGCATCCAAGACAAACGGGCCTTGTTATGCTGGATATAGTCTATTGTAAAACCTCTAGGTGTACCTGGTGGCTCTAATTAAAAAGAATAGAACGTGAGAATTTCAATTATTCCTTCTTTGCGTTCGATTACCATAATTTCATATAATTATAAGTAATTGTTACTTTGTTCATAATCTTTAATTATGCAGCACTGGTATCAATACAATAAGTATACAATCATTTTCACAGTTAATGGTCTAGGCTTACCTAAACTACAAAAATTTTGACATGCAAAGTTTTTCTTCTGACACAGTTGAATTTGACCAAATATTCGATGAAAATAAATAAAAATTAGATTCGTTAATGACGGAGTAACATTATTATAATAAACACATGAATGTTGATTATGCGATGTGCTAATGTTAATTAGTGTTAGCGAAGAAGTCAGTCAAATCTAAAATTGTGTAAGGACATTTCGCTCCCTAGCTGCACGCAATCCTCTGTTTGGTCTCTCATCACTGTAACAGTTATTATAAATATATTTCAATTCCACTGACACTCACTTTTGAACATATTTGATGCTAATAACATTTAATTGTTTTTAAAAAGGAGTGAATATCCCGCGTGTGTAGGAATACGTAATGAAGGCGTACGCTTTCAGTGAAAGATGGATCTATATGATATACAAAATGTATAATTTTCCATTACCGCTATTTTAAATAATGTTGAAGGATTTTTTTATCCGGTTGTTAGAAACGTATTTCCAATTTGAAACAGATATGGGCTTACTTTCAGCCAAATGCGCTTAAATCCAACGATGCATCTTTTATCAAAGTTTTACAGATTTAATAAATAATCAACGTCAAATTAGATATAATGACCGCTTGTTTTGCATTTATCGCAAAAAATAACTATAGACAAAAAGATAAATAGTTCCTTGTAAATGACTCACCTGTCAGAACAACTTCAAATGACCTATTACTAGAACCTATTTCATTTGAGAGAACAACAATATAAGACCCATAATCCACTTCTGATTTTATTGGAATTGTTACGATAGACCTGGTACCGTTGATTTTGACAAAGTGTGAAAATACGGGTAACTCAACTTCAACAGGATTCTTATCCACAAATATAGTAATGTCTGTTTTCCCCGCACCATTAACATTTTTATAAAGTTTCACTTCTGTTGCAGGTACGTTCGAGAAATAGTCCACCTTGACAGTTACATTTTTATTAACCCTGCTTGCAAATTTGTCATCCATAGTGATTATAACAGGAAACGCTACAGAAAACAGAACATATAGATTAAAGTTCCACTAATACTCAAATATGCATAATATCATAATTTTAATTTCTAAAGGCCTTTTAATTTTGTGTCCTGTTTTCTTTCGCGTGTCAGCAATAAATAAGATATAGTTATTTAAGATTTTATATTGAGTTAAAAAAATGCTTTATTTACATTTTGCTATCTTTAACACTAATATTTAAGGTGATAACCATCTCATATGTTTTAAGTTCATTACTACAAATCATTTAAACTTGTTTGGAAGGAAAATATATTCATTTCTGAGGCATACTGTAAATATAATGTAAATAATCGTTTAAAAGTATGTTAGATGCTTTTCACCTGAAGAAAGTAGCGCTGAATGTTAAATTTTTTGTCATAAAGTAGCGAAATGTAAACCAAGTAGTATTTTGACTTCCATACAAAATACTATAACAATATAACTATAGTAGTAACCAAAAGGAACAAAAGCAAAAGATGGTTCTTATGATTGGTCAATAACTATTTGAAAACTATTACATAAGACCAAAAATAAAAAGCTTTTGAGAAATAAAATGAATGCATTCTTGGGCATCATGGGCCTTTAACGAAATTTACTTATATTACATTGTGATAAAAATGCTTTATATATAAATGTGATTATTACAGTTGTAGAATAAATTATATAATAAAATGACATTTATCAACAAAAAGATCTTACATTTCACAAGTAAATGTACTTCTTTTCCTTCAATAAATTCTGTGTTTGTGCCAAAGACTTTAATTCCATTACTGGCCGTGCACGTATAAAACCCGGAGTGCTCGTATGTTAAATCCGTCAATTCGAGCGTCTCACTTCCGGGCCTCACCGAAACAGGCACTGCATATCCTGGCCATCTTTGAATCCATTTCCCGTATCTATAATTATTGTCGGGAACACCTTTTGCAATACATCTCAGTACGGTATTTGATTCTTTAACCGTAGTGTTTGTTGCAATTACCGAAACATTCGGGGGGACTGAAAAAACAACAACACAATTTTCATAATGCAAAATAGTTATTGAAGGCTATGCATGAACATTCCTTCAGACATTCAATTGTTTTCTATAATATTCGAACATGATCTTTTTAATTTAAAATCCGCCTTCACAACCAACATGCTTTTAAAAAAACGAAGAATTAAAACGTAGTGCTTAATTGTCATTAAACACAATTCCAATAATGTCCGTGTAAATTAAGTTCACTTTTCATGTTGTAAGACTTACACAATATTCCACTTATAAATCTACCATACTGCATTGTGCCACATTTTCCACGCCCTCTAACACCGACGTAGGCAGTTATCCATTTTGAACACTATTATGCATTGCATTCTTTGGACAATCACTGTAATAACCCTTAGCCATAAAGTAAATTGCTTAAGTGTATTACCATCATGAAATAAGACAAATTCACGCATAAATATATACAAACTCTAAATTAAAGTAATAAAATATACCTGATATGTGCATATACTGCCCATGCAAAAACAAAACAAAACAAAAAAAAAACTGAAATTTTTTAAAAACCTATCCATTTTTTAATTTTAAGTGGGGTGGTTGTTTAAAATTTTAAAAAAGTCTGCCTAATTTCATGTTTGACATTTGGCGACGCTATTTTAGGGGCAAAATTTAAAGGGGAAAATTCAAAAAATATTTTTTTAAATTTTTTCTTTATTTCAAAAAATTTTGCTAAAAAAAGCACATTAGCGGTTTATTTAGATTTTAATATTGCATTAATTTGCTAATGCCCTACCCCAGGGTTTAATTTAAGATTTTTTTTGAAAAAGGCATTTGAATATTTTTAACTTCGATCTTTAGTATAAAACCCCTAACAAAAACGGTTACAAAAAAAAGGGGAGATGCCCATTGTGGGTTGCGTTTCATGAACGAGAAAAAAATTTTAAAATACTTTTGGAAAAACAATTTTTCAGATTTTTTTGAATGTAAAATTGGCTTTTCCTGAAAATTTTAAAAAGGGGGGTTTTTTATGTAAGTTTGTTTTAAAATTGGGGGTTAGTCAAAATAAAAATTTTTTCTGAAAAAGGGCCCCTTAGGGGGAAAAGGGGACCCTTTCAGAATAAAATTTTTGCCCCGGGGTGTGGTACACCGGAAAAATTTTTTGTTTTAAAATTTCCCGCCCAACCCCTTGTTTTTCATTTATTTTTTGAAAAACAATTTTTGTTTTAATCTTTTGAATTTCAAAATATTAACATTAGCCTTTCCCTAAATTTGTAAAATCCCCCTTTGGTAACCTACTTTATTTTTTGTTTCTTAAAAAAAAAAAAAAATTTTTTAATAATAAATTTTTTAATTATTTCCCGGGGTCTTTTTAAAATTTTTTTACTTTTTGGAATATTTAAAATTTGTTGCTAGGTCAGTTTTTTGGCGGGATCACAAATTTTTAGGATGGAAACATACTTGTTATTTTGTCCCAATTATCCCGCAGCTCCGTTTTCCTTCGTTCTATTTTATAGAAAACATATATCGTGTAAATGTTTCTATATGCAGCATCAGGTGTGTTTGTTGTACTGCCACTATACGTCACACCTTGATATAACCAGGATATACTGGCTGCTGGTCTACACCCACTTGTTATACAGCTTACCGTTACAATACTGCCAGCTGATACAACAGATGTCTGTGTAACTGTTGGCTGACTTGGCTTGACTAAAATAAATTGGGTAGTGTCCAAGAACCAAGAATATATATATATATATATATATATATATATATATATATATATATATATATATATATAATATATATATATATATATATATATATATATATAAGACAAACATATTTTTAGTGTTTTACTGTTTGCACACTTGCTTTTACTTTAAACAATGATTGTTTCTGTAAAACTATCGCACACGGGGGTCTTTTCCCCCGGTTTAACAAAAGCTCCAAACGGGGGAAACACTCCAAATCCAAATAAACCTTTAAAATACAAAGTTTAAAAATTTTTGGGGGAAATTTTTTTTTTATTAAAAGGGTCATTGGAAAATTTTTATTAGACCCTTTTTTAAAGGGGAAAAAAAAAACCCGGGCGAAAAAAACCCCATGGGGGGTTTTAAAAATTATTACTCACTGTAAAAAAAAAAGAAATCATGATTTTGCTGTTTATCCAATTTGGCACTATCGTTTGGGATGGGAAAGGATCTACATATCAAATTTTTCCCTTTTATCGGGATAAAGGTTAGGGGGAAAAAATGTGGTTAAAAAACCCCTTGACGGGGTTTTATTTTCCCCGTCAAATTTGAAAAAGTTTCCTAAAACCTTGTGGGGAAGGGCCAATTGGTTAAAAGCTAGATATACTGTTCTTATACCAGGTTACCGTTGGTGAGGGATATCCTCCTGTTGATGTACATTGTATTGTCAGAGATTGTCCTTCATTTCCGTAAACAACTTCACGGCTAGCATTCAACTGCACAACATTTGAAATCACTGGTGTAGTAGGTGAAGCTAAAATTATCAAAGATTCCAAGTTTGTTTCACTGACATATCAACTATTTTTTCTTGATGATAAATTTAGAAATGGAAAAGAAGAGAATAAAGATCAACAAGGCAAAGGCACAGTTCACAGGACGCAGCCCCCGAATTTCACATAGACTTTCAAATGTCATTAATCATTTGAAGTTTCAAGTTTGTTAGAACTTTATAATGCTGAAAAATTATAAGCATGTTATTTTGTGACAATTTGATGCACTAATCATTTGATTACACATTTGGTTTATATAAACAGTATTTACTGAATATTCAAAAACTAAAAGTACCTATTTCAATTGATCCTGTTAATGGACCAGCTTGTGTGATTGTTGTAACAACAATGCTGTAAGTATACGACCCGTCATCTAAAGAGTTTCTAGAAGTCCACACACATCTGTAGAGGCTTGTATACTGCGTACTACTTGAAACATGCTGAAGATCCTGATATCTGTTAAAACATAATATATAATCATTAAAAATTACTCACCATTCAAGACATTAAGGAATAATGAATGGATCACGTAATGCTTTATACTGACATGCTATTTATTTTCATATTCATTATTTGTATACGATGTTTTTATTGTTTTGATGAAGATGGGAATCATGCAGTGGGGGGGTTTAAAATGACATATGATTGCACATTTTTTTATGAAAAATTAAATTTTAAAAGTAAAATCTTATTTCCCAAATATTAAGGAAAAAAAATCTTTAAAATTTGACAAAAAAAACACGCGCAAAAGGGCCAATTTAAATTTTTTTCTTTTAAGGGTTGGTTATATTTCAAAATGGGACTTTCCCAAATTACATTTGAAACTTTTTTTTTAATTACAAGAATGAAAATTCAATTTAAAATTTAAATTTTTTACTTTATTCTTTTGTTTCTTTTGAATTATTTGGCCCTAAATTCTTTGAAAGGGAAACCGGGGGAAAACTCAATTCAAAGTGTTTCCAAAAGCAGGGTTTACAGTACACATCTTGTTTTTTTTTTTTAAAAAAAGTTCCTTTTTAAAAAGGGTCGGTTTTAAATTTCATAAAGTCATACTTTTATGTTTTAATTATCTCCCTTGACGAAATAAAAAAGGGTACCTGTCTCTTAATTGTAGCAGTAAGTGTTTGTGAAGCAGGATATAGTTTATCTATAGTTATCTGTAATTTTTTTCCTCTTGTTACGATGTGTTTAGATGATGATGCTTTACCTTTAAAAAAGAATCAAATGCATTATGTGATGCAAAGGCATATGCTAGGGATATCTTTAAACATATTTTTTGCGGAGAAAATGCTAATTATTACTTAGCTTTCAAGGATGTTAGTTTGTTTACACTGTATTTCCGAAACGAATGTTGAGCTAGACAATCAATAATCAGCATCACCCTTTTCAAGCTATCCTCTTGAGATAGTGCTTATACATGGCCTGACATATCTCTCGCACGACTTTGACAACGGTATTGTGGGCCACTCTGAACCAACACGACATGTTCAAATCCCCAGTTATAAGGTACCTGAGCGTGATGGCAAGCTTCAATTGAGTCGACAGTTGAAGTTTGTTTCTGTCATTTGATGTGTAGGGCCTAAAACTTCTACCATTATGCTGAATGACTCCGGGTCAACTCTAACAAGGTTCTTGAAAGTATTTTCATCACTATCTCTTGTATGCTTCATCCCATCAAAAATCATTCTCTCACCCATTCACTGCTTCATTTCTTGATCTTTTTTCTTTAATGCAAATGACATTGAAGAAAATGGCCCATATTTATATTATATATCTTTATTAAGTGATGTAAAATCAAGCAAACCAAATTGAAGACCTGTCTCTAAATGCTTAGTTAAAAATGTACACATTCTCTCAAATGTTTCACAATAGTGAGTGATTAACGAGCATGACAGGAAATGATGAATGTAGAATTTATTTAAATGGTAGTTTTGACTAAACAAAGACTTACATTCTATATTAAGACGTTTCAGCGGAGTCTCATCAAATCCATTACTACATTTATAATTTCCTTCATCAGTAATGTCAGTGTTGTGTATTGTCAATGTGAACGATGATGTTCCCCTGGTTTCTGTATATTTGTTGTTGTCTTCTGGTCTAACAACACCTCCATTTAATACGATATCTCTGTTAAATCCAAACCAGCCAGTATTGCCAATGTTACCAGTAACCTGACAGGTTAGAACTGTATCATCACCACAGTTACCAGCAATTGGTACTTGAATAGTGGCTGTACCTACAAAAAATATATGTAGGAGTGTTACGAGCCAGGCGTAACGAGAAAGAAAAGCCAGCAACAAACTTGTAACAATAACAAATTTTTTACAGAAAAATTATTAAAAAAAAATTAAAGAACAATTTATGTTTACAAAAACATGAAGTCCAAATAAAGATATAAATTTCAAATGTCTAGTCTGATCCTGGAATGATCCCTTTTTGAATAGCACAGTTAAATCCAAGTAAAATCCAAGAACACTTTAGAATAAATTCCCACAATAAAATCCACAAGAATAATTTTAACTATTTTAAAATAATCCAAGCTCCAATAAATCACTTAATATCCAAGTTGAATAATACTCCAAATATATTGATGACTTAAAAGGTAACTGATGACTTAAAAGATAAAACGAATGAAAAATGACCCCTATATATATTAACCTAAGAAGTTTCCAGAATAGTCTTCCATTTTCTACAGTAATCATAATCTAGCAATTTCAACAATAAAGAACATTCTGGAAATTTCTATCTAAATATAATGCATGAATCATAATCTAGAATTTTCTACAACAGTTAAGAATGTTCTAGTACATAAATGTAGTTTATGTTCTAAAAATAGAACAGTGATAATACTATATACATTTAATATGTTGCATACATAACAGTAGTTCAGACCTGTCGAATATAAATACATTTTAACACTCATTTAAATATATGGCCCCACTCCGGTTAAGCCCGTGAAATTAACGAAAATTATTATTAAATATATTACTTATGTTCTATAAAGTTACACTAGCTTAAAGCATGCCGTCATCAAACCGCAAAAGCACAGTAGGTTAAGTTATTGTCTAAAACGAGGGTGGTGTGCGGTTCGAGCCCTGCTATTTCTCTTTTTTCAACGTTTCTTTTTTTTTAACGTTTCTTCATTTTTTGTAATATACTCTAATAGTTTAATTTTTGTAGTATATTCTAATAGAAATAATCAATTTCTTGGGGAGCATCTCAGAGACACTTTTATGTCTCGTTTTGTATTGTAATGACATTGATTGATTAATATATGACAATTGAATTTTAGATATTTACATTTAAGGAAGCGAACTCATAAGGAGAGTGAGTTGTAGAAAGTACAAGTTCGTTTTGCATTTTTTAGGCTTAGTTTGAGTATCTCATAGCCAAAATTAAATAAAAACACATATTGCAGCGTTTATCTCACGACCATAACAAAAGAAAACTTATCGAAGATTGATATATCGTGTGCACTGACCATTAAATCTGTATGCAATCGACATGTTAAATAAAATCAAACAAAAACTTTACATTTACTTCATGTAGACAAAAAGCGAAATTTTTAATTTTATTTTTTCTACCATTATAAAGGTTAAGATAAATAACGAAAAGCAATGACAAACTTACAATGACAAACTTACCATAGAAACCAATAAAAAACATACATTGACTATATGAGTAATATGTTCTCATAATTATAATATGCTACATATCAACGCACTTTGGGTTCAAAAGTTTTGAAGGTGCATATTGAATTCTACCGAAGATATCACCGAATTTACTTTTAATGTTTATAAAGGGAGGTCATTAGAAATTCATTTTTTTTAAAAAAGTCTAAGTCAAATTAATGAATGCATATATTTTAATGATTACATATAATGTGGTCAAATATTTGCCGTACATATTTTAAATATTCTTCGATGTTTGAAAATTGTTTTAGAAGCATAATTATATACATATATAAATTTTCACTTCAGTGTTGTAACAACCTGTTAGAATGCTCGTGCATGTCGGTCATGCATACGGAAAATATGTGTCATGCATAATCTTATCGTCATTTATTTTTCTTCACGATGCATATAATGGTCTCCTTGGCCTCCCGTACATCAAAATTGTATCATCACAACAATTGACTTGCATACATATCTAGTATTATTCAGTGAATTACTGAATTCAAAATTTATAGGTCACCTTTTGGTTGATAATAATATTTAAGGACATAAATTGTGACAGGTCCGGGGTCCGTACTCTCAGTGCCTGAAAGGGTGGATGGACCCTCATTTAGCCTAGAATACATACATACATACATACATACATACATACATACATACATACATACATACATACATACATACATACATACATACATACATACATACATACATACATACATACATACATACATACATACATACATACATACATACATACATACATACATACATACATACATACATACATACATACATACATACATACATACATACATACATACATACATACATACATACATACCTCTTCTCACTTCCCCTCGGAGCGTGCTCGTCGCTGAGAAGGCATAGGGCATCGGCAGATGATTTGAAGACTTGGGACGGCGCAAAAGATCGGAACTTACCGGGCGGATGGACCTTCATTAAGCATAGACTACATACATACGTACACGGTAACTATCTTTATTACAACATACAGGATCGTTAAATACTAAGTACGGACTTATTTTCAAACTGCAGCATTGAAATATTGAACGTGACGGTCAATAGTCAATATGCAAACAAATATTCTTACTTAGTGTCATTAAAATTTTTAAGTGTTAGTCAATCCGAGATTTTTTTTTATAAATTTTACAACTTAAAATATCACAAAAATTGTCTTTAAAGCTAATTATTTAAACTGTAAATACATTCCTCAAAATAACATGTTTTAAAAAGCTTTTTTTATTTGTTAATCGAACCCTAAATTGTGATTGATGGGGATGTAATCAAGTTGATATCAATTCATTGCATTTATGTTCAAAATTCAAATTCTGTTTAACAAGAAAGTTGCATGAGGGCTAAAGCTGTTACTTCTCTTCAAGCCAATTTCACAATGTTCAACATTCCTAATAATGCGGACCACAACCCATCGAGTATTAAAAACTATACAATGTCGAATATCATTTAAATTTTTATATCGGCCTCGACATTTTTTAGCCGAAACATCCCTTGATGTCGCCCCAGCCGGTGTTATATCCTCGTAACTAACTCGTGTCATATACTATAACAATAACATAATTACACAGAACGTGGACTTGTAATATATAACACAGACACGTGTTGCTAGTTCTATCGTTTAATGACCACTGAATGTTCCAAGTATATTTAGTGGCAGGATGATAATGGACATGAGATACTATTAAGATTAACATATGTATACAATATACAACAGAAATTAAATAAAAACGATGATTTACAGAACATTATGTTTTAATTAATTCTGAATTAATGGAATCTTGCCGGTTATTTAGGAATTATTATAAGGTCAACAAAATGTATCTGCTCTATGTACCACTAAAATGCGGCCAATCTAAAATGTCCGATAATCAGAAATGAGGTGAATTTCGTATTTACCAAAAATATCTTATACGTGTTTAAACATAATTCCTGCTATAAATGGGTAACAGTTACTGTCTACGGCGGTAACAAGGCTTTAAAACGTAATTTAAAGCACGCGGCTTGTCTTACAAGTGGTGTGTAATACTACACGGTTTTCTAGCAACGGTGTTACTGTCTGACATGCAAGAAAATGTATTATTAAACTCAATACACATCAAACATATTTTGCGTTACTTTAAGGCCTTTATTCTTAAAGACATGTAATTGAATATAAAAATTACAATTAATTTCAAATTGCATCCCCTAGGTATAACAAATAAAATAAACTATCCTCTGCTATTGTTATCTGACCTTATACATTTTACCCACTGCATTCCTTATTTTTAGTCAACTGCAAGATATTACTGTAAGAATATCACTAAAATTCATTCTTATTTGATTTAATTTTTATGACCCTTAAGTGCGGTCGTTTGTCAGTTTGTCGTTTTTTATGTACCTATGTTACGCACTCTGGGGCCAAAATTTGACCCCGAAATGCGTCACGCACTATGGGGTTGAACCCCCATAGTACAACCCATTTTGGGGTCGAACCACAAAGTGCGTTAACGTTTGACCCAAAAAGTGTAGTGTTACAGTGCACATTATTTGAATTAAAAGAACAAAAATATACATTAACATATATTTTTATGAATTTTACAATTTCACAATTACATATGTTACATATGTTCACATATAGCACACGTAATGATTTACTGTTGATAATCAAATGACCCAGAGGTGGGACTGCCCATGCAAGGAGGAATTGTACTTTCTATTTCGTCATACAGAGACTGCAGACATTTACGATATCTTGATACCAAACATAAGAGGAAATGCCGATAGGAAAGTTTCAAACCTAATTTTGAAAAAAAATATAGTTACTTCTGTTGCTAAGAAAATTTATTATATGCAGCTTTAACATTATTGAACACAAATGAAAATATTGTGATCAAAGCTTACCATCTGAGAACGAAATAAATATTCCAAATATCAGTAAACTTATAGTCAGGTTCATGGCTGCTTTAGAACATCATTTGTATTGACGTGTATTTATACATGCTCAAATCTTCCTGGTTTGAAGTATGTATGACAATGTAACACGTAGAGAGTTATATTAAGGTAGAAAAAAAACTGTAGAAATTAATTTAAGATATAAACATACTAGCCGGAAGTTTATAAATTATATAAATGTAGATTAATGAATTTTATGAATACAAGCAAATGTGCTACATACTGTACGAATATTAGTTAATGTTATGCTTGGATATATTTGTCAAGGTACGTGCATCATCCAGCTTAACTAACATTTTCAAATATATTTGTTGTCTATCATTTGTTATAATTCGCAAAATAACACGATATAAAGATACTATATGTATCTAAATAGGAAGTTGTTCTGGATAATACACGACTACCATTGACAACTTTACGATTGTATAAGTGCACTTGAGACGGTAACACGATCAGACACTTTTGAACATCTTAGTACACAAAAAACCAACAGTATACATAAGCAAAAACAATATAAAAGAAAAATATGTAACAAAGAAATATGATTAACTTTGATTTTTTTTGTACGTCAGAATATACATCATTTTAGTGTATGTTAATACCTTTAACATACTTGATTTCTTTGGAATCTTTCATTAGCAATAATAAGATAAGCTGTAACTTATGCAATTCCCACTCTTGAAAATTATATATGAGTTAACTTCCAGGTGAACAATCTCCATTTGGTTTTGAAGGCACATTATGCCTCAGAAACAAATAGATAGAGCAAACATGAGTTTTATATCGCTAAAATAATGGCGTTAAAGCATGTTAGATGCTTATCACCTGGAGAAAGTAGCGTTTAATGTGAAATTATTTGTCACGTAAACAATGTTTTAGCTTCCATACAAAGTACTAAATCACTATATTACTGCTAAAAAGCGAAACGATGCAAAAGATCATTCAAGTAATTGCCAAATGAGTATTTTTTTGGAAACTATAACTGAATATTAGAAATAAAAAGTTTTTGGTGAATGAAAATTAAAGCATTTCTGTGGAACAATGAGCCTGAATAACAGATCGGATAACAAAAGTAATGCTGTCTTTTATTTGTCATTTTGTTTCATTTTAAATTGAAAACTTTCATATTAAATGAATAATGTTGCAGTCTAAGGAGGTACTACCTGAGGAAACAAACGTTTCACTTAATTGCTCATCAATGATGTACAAACGGTAAAGCATGTAAAATAACCACTGTATTCGGGAAACACAACCTCCATGGCCGATGGGTTAGTGTCGACTTCTAATCCAGTTACCTCTCTGGCGTGGGTTCGATCCCCGGGAGATGCTTAAGTAGTTTAGCGCGGAGGAAGGTAGTCTAGTACTGATGTTACCATCCAGGAACGATGGTTAGGAAACAACTCGCCTATATGACTGAAATACTGTTGGGAAAAGGCGTCAAATGAAACAAACAAACAAACAAAAGTATTCGGGAACGGGACCGCAGATTGTGGCTCGTGTTTCCTATGCTGTAACTATTTTTACGAATGTTTCTCCTATATCTAAATACCGTTTCTTATTATCCGAGTGTACGGTCTCATATAATATAATTTATATAACAATTTAACATTATCTGCTAGCTTTTATACTCTGTAAGATATCATTTATATGTCTTGAACATCCAAAAAGTTGCCCCGTACTTCATTTCAGTGTTGATATATTTTTTCTGGTTCTCCGGGTTATTTTGATTCCAATGCACCCTGTGTTGGAAACCGCTAAAATCGGTGCTAGGGGGGTTGTTGCAGTTTTAGTAAACTTTCATTGAATAAATTCGATCGCGTGTCGGTAATTTTCATATAATTTTGTTGTTTCCATCGCTGCCAAGAATTCTCCCTAATTTGTAATTAATTTATGATTATGGTTCATTAACCTTTAAGTTACAGAATGTAAAGTGTGACCCCGGAAATATCGCAGCCATACCCTTAAAAGAGAATTGCTTTGAGGCAGAAATGGTGACAATAATTTCAATGGTCGAAGAAAATAAATACTTGAGTCATTGAACTGCAGACAAGAGTCCTAAAGTACACAGTAGCCTAAGACAGTATGAGGTTTGGAAGCCTTGACCAAGCTATATATAAGGGTGTCTTCATTCAGACTATTTATGTTTTGAGGTCGCACGTCTTAAAGTACCTTAATAACATCATCCTCTGAAGAAGAAGAAGCTTTATTCTTTCATAAATCTCACAATACACAATTGACAAAGCCATTATAGGTCATAGTACATTTTTTGGTATAAACACATATAAATTGATATTGGCATAGTCAATAATAAATGTGTCAATATAGTTAACAAAGTATATGTAAAAATAATAAGATGCAAACAAACAGGATACACTTCTCTTACATTTTAATGCATTTGATTCGTAATTACTTCCCTTATATTTCAAAGGAATATGTCTGAGAGTGAGACTAGAACAATAAAAAAACGAATAGTTGTGTTTTTCTTAAAATTGTGTATCTTTTGAAAATATCTGTTTTTGTTCATAATTGAATCTTAAATGTTTCTTAAGATTGATATAAAATATAAACTAAGTATAAAACATTATTTTGCATCTTCTTATTTTTAGGTATTATTTGTATATATTAAACAAATTTCTATCATGTCGGTACATACGTACGTAAAATTTTCTATTTACAAATACATGGAAGTACTGCTGCTTTAACTTGTAGAGAAATATTTATATGCCATTTGACGTTTTATATGCAGCCAGGAATTTAATTAAAGCCATGATAAAATCAACAATTAAATGTTAAACTACTCATAAAGTTAAACACAAACTTATTCGTTGAAAATATGAATATGTATGTTTTTTTCGTTGTATATGCAGCAGTACAACCATAGGCAGTCAATAAATAAAGAATGTTACACAATATACTATCTAAATATTATATCTACATCTTCTTATCTCAACTGCTTTATATACATATATACAGATACATTTCTTATTACTTCAACATTTAACCACTCAATCAAAGCACTTAACATAAACTTAAAAAAATCAACTTGCCCTTATACTAAGGTATGAAACAAATAAATTAATATGTTAACGACTGTAGACATGTAGAATGATACGATATTGGTATAACTGGCAGATGTTGAGTTTACCAGTCTCGTAATTGGTGGTTTGGACAAAGTTCTGGTCAGGATAGTATGTCTGGAAATAGAGGAGGGCCTTGAAAGAAACAACACGCAGAATCTTGGCTCGATGTAAGAACATTAAGATAACACATGCCTGTCTTTTAATACCCCTTACTATTTTTGCAATGTTATATAAGCCAGTTATTCTTACTGTTGATTCAAGCGTACAATGTTACATGAGTAAAACTCTTAAAAATATAAACCTACATACACAGTGTCCTGATGAACTATTTGTTTTTATTTATAACACATAGGTTTGTGAGTAACAGCAAAAATATTATCCCTCGTCTCGTGTAACAGTATTTTACTCGGGATGATATTTTTACTGTTTTTGACAAACCAATGTATTATTTACAATCTGTACACCCCGGGAGGTGCTGTATTTCCCCGAGACACAGCACTGTACCTGTTGTTACACTATTCTAAACAAATTCTATTTTTTAGCGTCAACAAAGTATGAATAACTACAAAAATTAACGAAATGAACCGAATAATTTGGTTATTTGTTTTTAAAATCTCAAATCTTTATTATTTTTAGAATTAGAATGAATTAGAATTAGAAAATTCTGCATGAGTTTTGTTGACTTAGAATATATTTGTAGTATATCTGTATCTTGCACTGTTCTCCAAAATAAAAAAATGGCTAATACTCTTCGGGAGGGCTCGCCCACATGGGCAACTGGTGGCAAGTATATATATCTTTATTTGTTCTTAAATCTTGGTGAATGTTTTTCTCATTTTTGATTTTCTTACAATAAGTAGGCTCATAAAGAAGCATGCAGCTAATAAGTTGTTTTGAATTCTCTTAATCTTTCACCATTATAGAATTGTATTTCCAGCAATGGCTGACATTTGTAATTAGAAACATATGTAAATCTACAAAGTAGTCACAAATAATATAATATTATCCTTATTTCATCCAAAAGAAGAGCACACTTTTTGCAAATTATACAATAATAATGGAACAAGTAAAATATTTACAATATAAACTATTACAGAAGATTCATGGTTACAGTATAAAAATCATAGATATTTAAACATATACACACATTCATATAATGTATATTTATCTATTTTTTGCTCACATGTAAATAATAATATTGATAATTGTAGAGTCAACTTAATATTAAAACAGCATATCCCAGAATTATGATTCAATGGGAATTTCCAAAAAACACATTTCGCTTGTTTTCTGTGAAATAAGTCTAAATATTATTGAATTGCAAAGAAAGGGCGTAAGAAATAGCATTTTTAATTTTTTTCCCGTCATAATCTTTGGTTTTGGGGCATAAGAAAATATTTTTGAATTAAAACAAATACTTAAACTAAAATTTTTGAAACACATGTCACAAAAATAAAAAAGGAATATTTGCAGTAATTTTTCCTTCAAAAAGTTAAGAAACAGATACATGTTATAGATAGTAATAATATTTATTTACGTCTAATGGGAAACAGACCGGAACCACTTGAACAACTTTGAAAACAGGACCATCAAAGGATCATTCCTGTAAAGTAGTCATTGGTTTCAGAGATGTTTAAGAAATTGTTGACGACACATGACGCACGACGACGGACGGTCGAGGGTCATAATAGCTCACCATAAGCATGTTGTATAAAAATAAAATTTGAAGAAGAATTGTTTTTGATTTATCATAGTGTTTTAAATTAATAACAAACAAATCCTAGTTAAATGGCAAAACATTATTAAGCATTCTCGTTAATATGTTTTAATTAATTTACATTAAAATTAACTTAACGTTCATGGGCATTATAACTTCTATATCTTATAAGATGTTTTACATCCTCGATATATCAATTTTCAGCATTCTATCATAAAAACGTGGAAGGAAAATTCGAATAATCTTTTTTTGATTGTTTGCCCTGCTTCTCTTTCATTACATTTGCGATGTGTCATGCGCAGATTGTGTTTTTAGATTTTCATACATTTTATCTTGTGGCGCTCCTTTGGAACCTGCAATAGATAGTTAATCCTTTGTGAATTGCATAAAAACAACAACAAAAAATCTAAACAATGAAAACAAAAATTAATTCTTAACGCTTTGAAAGGGAATATATATATTTGTTACAAAGCATTTCCAAAAACTGTAAGGGACAATATTTAAACATTTTTTTCACAATTTCAAAAATAATATGAGCCGCGTCATGACAAAACCAACGTAATGCGTTTGCGACCAGCATGGATCCAGACCAGCCTGATCAGGATCCATGTTGTTCGCTTACAAACCCTACAACACGTAGAGAAACTGATAGCGAACAGCATGGATCCTGATCAGACTGCGCGGATGCTAATCGCAAACGCATAATGTTGGTTTTGTCATGGCGCGGCTCATATATAAATAGCTATACAACCTGTTTCAATTGTTAAAGTGGAGTATGTAGTGCCAGCTCCTGGTTGGGTGTGAAGACTGTAATATGTAGAACTTAAAATACACAATTATATTTGTAATAAGTTTGACAGTTTCGCAGTAATTCTTTAACGGATAAAAAAGGACTTATAAACGTGAATAATTTTCAACAATAATAAAATAAGCAATTAAATTTACTGAAATGATATTCCCGGTAATAGGAAGACGGACAAAATCCCACCAGTTTAAACCCCACCACTCAAAATTTTATAGAGTGGACAAAACCCCACAACTAAATTTTATAGAGTGGACAAAACCCCACCACTTCAGTTTTATAGAGTGGACAAAACTCCTCACTTACCAATTAATGGGCAAGATTTGATGAATTAAAATATATATAATATACACATTTTTTCACATTTTATTTTTTTATTTCAATATAACATTTGTGTAATATAAGAATTAATAATTTTATTAACAATGCATGTACATCTTGCATGTGCAATATTCAAAAAATGTGTTATAAACTGTACTCAAAAAACTTAATCCAAATCCCTAAAGAACAAACCAGATTATTTATGGATGTTTTGATTGCAAGAAAGGTGTTACAAACTAACAGTTTGTAACACAAAAAACATCCAAATCTCTAGAGACAAAACATGATAATTATAGCATATAGCATTTATTTCAATAGCAATATAATATAATGGTATAGTCACGTGGTATAGTGGTGCAACATGAATTCAAATGGGAAAGAATAAACTGGATTTAGAATGTTTTAAACGAGTTTTTTTTGGACTTAAAAATTGGACAGTGAGGTAGTTTAGCATCCTTTTATTCATGTCAGGCCAAAATTTGAACAAAAATAATAAGAAAAAGAAAAGAAAAGCCATATCTCCATTATCTACAGAAACTCAATACACGTGTAATGTACCGCGTCAAAATCAGTCAGGTGAAGCACAGGTAAACACGTTAGGTGGACAGTTGACAATAAACGTGTATTGAACTTTGGATCAGATTTTGTTTACACCAAATACACAGCTGATAAACATGACTTCGCCAGTAAATAACTTCTCGCAGCCTTATTTTGGGTTCAGACCGTCACCTCACCCACAAATGTTTACCGCAACAACAGACAGCAACGTCGGTCCCTCCACCGTGGGCTAATTCTCTTATTGAAGACATTAAAAATATGAATCATGACATCAAAAACCATGAAGATATCATGTGAAAACGTAAAAAAAACAGTACAGTGTCAATAAACTTAAAAAGTATATCTGCTATGGAAACGCGCCTTAAAAACACTTGAAACATAAAGTTGGTGCTGTCGAAACCTCATGCGCATTCATCAGTAATGAATTCGACATACAAAAATAAGAATTAGTAGCCGCTCAAAAACAAATTGATCATCTAGAACAATCATATAATAAGCTAGAAAACAAATCGCAGTCATTAGAGTGCCAAAGATCTGAATTAATGACAAAAATTATTGACCTAGAGTCTCGCTCAATGCGTGAAAACCTAATTTTTTATGGGGTAACCCGAACAAACGTCCGGAGCAGACGGAACACCAGGCGGAGGACTGCGAAGCTCTTGTGAAAGAACTCATCACCAGCAAATTGAATTTAGATGGGGATAGTATGGATTATTGACAGAGGCTCATCGCTTAGGCTCAAATCGTGCAAAAAACCCAGAGGCATCGTTGTCAAGTTTCACTATTATTCTGAAAGAGAACAAGTGCGCCTTAAAATCCTATGATAAAAATGTGAAAAAGATTCTTAAATGCAACAATTTATGGAATTAGGTATCCCAACGACACAGGCGATGCGTGACGCAAGGAAAGCATTCTATGACGTCATTCAAACACGAAGAAGGGCTTGGTCGTACACAAGAGTCAACGGGATTGAAACTTTTTGTGAAATAACAATCTATTCAAAGTGTTTAACGATGGAAAGGTAATAGATCCACCGCCCTTTACTTAAAAAAAAAACAAGAAATGGGAAAAAAGCAAAGCTCAAAAAAAAAAAAAAATTTAGGGGAAAGAAAAACTACAATAGAAGAAGGAAAAAAAGAAGAAAAGAAAACCTTAAAATTGTTTCATGAGAACAAAGAAGAAGGAATAAGTTCAGTGAAAGAAGTGAATAAAAGTTAGTACAACATTAGCAAGGTGCAAGATAAAAAAAAAAAAATTGGGGACCCAAAAATTTTTTAAATTAAATTATTACAAAAATTTTAAATATTTTTTATGATATTAATTTTTCCCTACGGGAAAATTTTGGTTAAAAAAGACCTAACTTTAATTTTTAAAAGACAAAACGGTTTTTTTAAGTGATCTTTTTATATGGTAAAAGAAAAATTTAAAACACTACAACGGGCCCCTTTTAAAAAAGGGAAACCCCATTTCCCGATCAAAAAATAAACATTTTTTATAAAAAATAAAAATTGGTATAATGTGGTAAAAATTTCAAAGTTAATTTTTAAAATTTTGATGAAGATATTTTGTTATGTAATACTTATTGTTCTACCTAGTTGCTCTCCTTTGCTAAATTCTTTTGAATATTGATATGTTTGATCAATTAGGGTCTGATATTGGGATATAATTCTCTTGGGTAAAATATTTTTTGCTAGGGGCGATCTAAATGCAGAACCTCAACATTATCTGATGTTTTGGAAACTGATAATTATTTACTTAAATCAAATTGATCGACAGACCTTAGACATAAATTTAGTAGACCGTGAAATGTTGACCAACGTGATAGATGCATATGGACGTCGTCTGGCTTGATATGTGTAAAACAACTAGTCCTTCGCATTTGTAAACGGTCGCTTACATAACGGATATTCACGGGGACTTTACATTCCATTCGCACAATGGATCAAGTACAGTCGATTTATTTTGTTACTCAAGAGTGAAAAAATTTTCATATTGTTAATAACTTTCAAGTTCAATGTTATGACAGAGTTTTCCGCGATCACTGTAGTATTTTCATTTCAAATCTTTTTATGAAACCAAAATGAGTCGATAGAAAACACCATATATAGGTGGGACGCGTCTAAAAATTGAAGATTTTAAATTTGAGACTGAATCAAGATGAGAATGTCATTAGACAATTAGAATCAAGTGTAGAGAACTTAGAAAATAATGTTAATATTGTTTTATCAAAATTTTATTACATTAATTCATACTTCTGCAAAAGATGTTTTTAGTAAAAAGAGAATAGTAAAAACAATTCATTTCAAAAAAGCAAGATTGGTTTAATAACGTCTGGTATAGTGCACGTAAGGCTTTTAATAACGCGAGGAATAACTTATCTTAAACGTAAAACGAATGAAAACAAAATGTCTTTTCTATCAGCCGGCCAAAAAATTTAATTATTGTAAGGTCAAAAAGACGGAAAAGAGAAAGTTTCAAAGTTTTTGCAAAAAACTTAAAATTTCGGAAATGGCAAAAATAATCAAAAAGAAATTTTTGGTCGAACGTTAAATTTGACAATATAAAAACCCAATGTAAAGCACACAGTTTTATCTGTAGACGAACCTTTATAGTCATTTTAAAGAAACTATTTGGCTCAAATCAAATAACTTGCTAAAAATGAAAACGTAAATACAAATAATTTCGACACGTTTCTAGACAAAGAGATAACTTATGATGAACTAAAAAATGCTACGTTTTCTCAAAATAATAACAAAAAGTGCAGGCCTTGAATGAACATTATTGCTGAAATATATAAACATTCTTTGAAGTAACATCTCCATTCACACTTAAATTATTTAATTCGTTTATTTTGTACTGGAGAATAATCCAACAACATGGGGAGAGGGTAATTATTTCACCAATATTCAAGGGAGGTAATATTGAGGACCCAAAAAAATATAGGGGAGTAACTCTCATTAATGTGATGGCTAAAATATACTCGCAAATTTTGACGAGTAGACTTACAAGTTTGACACAGGAAAAAACTTTAATATTAAACAACCAATTTGGGTTCCAAAAAGGAAAATCCACTACTGATTGTATATTTTTATTTCACTCTATTATTGCAAAAACCTTAAATTCTAAGCAAAAACTTTATAGTGTCTTTATAGACTTCGAAAAATGTTTTGATCGTATAGATAGACATTTCTTATGGAAAAAATTATTAAGTTATCAAGTTAGTTCAAAATTTGTTACAGTTTTAGAGTCAATGTATAACATCGTTAAACAATGTGTTAGATATAATGGTAAAATGTCGGAATTTTTCAACTCGCTTTATAGGATTGAAACAGGGAGACCCGAAGCTCAAGCCTGATGTTTTCTACTGTTCGTTAATGATATATTACAAAATATTGATACTAATTTAGAAGGAATATATTTACAATAAATGAACTTAAGTTTTTCCTCTTGATGTTCGCTGATGACGCGGCATTGTTTGCGCACTCACCCGCCGAAACACTGCAGTCTATGCTAAAATGACCTTAACCGGTACTGTCATACGTGGGGACTAACAATCAATACGAAATAAAACCAAAGTTATGGTATTTGAGGGCGTGGTCGACATACTCAGTGTAATATATTTCTTAATAATACACAGCTAGAAGTAGTCCCGTCATTTAAGTATTTAGGAACGCATCTCTTCAAAAATGGATCGTGGTATAGAACACAAATTAGAATATCAAAACATTTCATCATTTGCGCTCCATAACCTATTTATAGTTTTTTAATCAAATTGAATTACCTTTGAAAGAAAAAATTCGTCTGTTCGACAGTTTAGTAGGTTCTATATTAAATTACAATGCATCAGTCTGGGGGGTATTCATGATGGCAACCACATTGAACAAATACATTGTAAATTCCTTTCGAAAATTGTTATGTGTAAAAACGATCGACAAATCTATACGGCTTGTATGGTGAACTTGGGCGATATCCATGAAAACAGCACGGCAATTGATAATTATCAAATATTGGATACAAGTTTTGAAATCAAAACAACCCATTAATTATAAATATATATGAAATGTTGAAAAACGACGCAAACAATGGTAACTCATACAACGGTCTTAATTGGGCACATCATATTAAAGCTTTGCTTGACAAAATAGGATTAGGAAATTTTGTGGCTTTCTCAGAATCCCAATGATATCAGTTATGTAATTATTAAGCAGCGAATATAAGATATCTTTAAGCAATCGTGGTATACTACAATTTAACAATTCTAATAGGTTTATCGCACTATTGTTTATTCAAACACGAATTTGAAACAGAGAAGTACCTGCAGTTAAACATGGACACTAAATATAAAACTACAATTACAAAGTTTAGATTATATACAAATAATTTAGCCATTGAAACTGGACGATATAACAATACTGACCGACAACAACGATACTTTACTCAATGTAATATGAATGTGATTGAAGATCCTTATCATTTTTTTACTTGTTTGTCCTAAATACAGACAGTTACGAATCAAAACTTTCACCCCCGTATTTTTGGCAGATGGCCATCTATTCAAAAAGTTTCACTTACTTTAATTGTCAACAGATTCTATAAGATCAATTTTACAAATTAGGGCGATTTTTATATTTGGCTTTCAGAGAAAGACAATGATACCATTAAGAAACTAGACTATCTATAAATAACTTAAAAATGTTTGTTTAATCTAAATTGTTAAACTTTTGTTCTTCTTGTAAAGTTTGTATGCACCACTATACATGTTTATATTTGTATGGCTATAAATATTGTTTGTATTTAATGCCAATAAAATATTCTGTTATGTTCTGTTCTGTTCTTATACAATGAATGAGATTATACAAACAATTTACAAACTGTTAAATCAACATCAAAGAGTAGTCATTTATTTGAGACTGTGCCACATTTATGACCTTGAATTATCCATTATTATTAGTTTCTTCAAATTCATTTCTTCAATTCATTTATATAAAAAATAAACTACTTACTATAAATCAAGAATATAGCACATTTTCACCAATTAATGATTAAAAATAGCACATTTTGTATAGCACATTTCTAGTTTATTCAGTTGAGTCTGTTTTCCTTCATTATACATAGTTTAAGCGGATACAGTGGCCGATGCCTGGAGAAACTCAGGTACAGTATTCTTGATTGATGAGTTGTTTACATATTCTTTTGAGTTTCTGCTGATGCACAATTGTTTGTTTTTTAACCTGTTTACAAGAAAGTTTTGTCCACTTTAAAACTGAAGTGGTTGAGTTTTGTCCACTCTGTAAAATAAAGTGGTGGGGTTTTGTCCACTCTATAAAATTTAGTGGTGGGGTTTTGTCCAATCTATAAAATTTTGAGGGGTGGGGTTTTAACTGGTGGGGTTTTGTCCTACATTCCCGGTAATAAGACAACAAGAGCCACCGCCGGGCGGGAACAACGCTCGACTTTTTACTTTCTCTAAAAGCAAACAAAGAAATGTTTCAGCAAAATCTTTAGATATACTAATTTATAAATAAATAAATAGAAACACGCAATTCTATAAATACAAAATTCTATAAATAGAAACAAGCAATTCTATAATGGTGGTGACACGTGCTGGTGACACATAGTGTTGACACATGGAGACACGTAGTGGTGGTGACACGTGGTGGTGGTCACAAATGGTGGTGACACATGGCAATGACATGTTGTGGTGTGACACGTGGTGGTGGTTGTGACACGTGGCGGTGGTGGTGACAGTGACACGTGGTGGTAACATGTGGTGTCACGGGGTGGTGTCACATGGTGGTTACATGTGGTGGTGACACGTGGTGGTGACAAGAGGTGGTATCACGTGATAATATCAAGTGGTGATGTCACGTGGTATCACGTGGTGGTGACATGTGGTGGTGTCACGTGGTGGTGACATGTGGTGGTATCACGTGGTGACATGCGATGGTGACACGTGGTGGTTGCACATGGCGGTGTCGGTGACACATGGTGTCACGTGGTGGAATAATGTGGTGTCACGTGGTGACATTGTGACATGTGATGGTATCACGTGGTGGTGCCTCTTGGGGTCACGTGGTGACATGTGGTGGTATCACGTGGTGGATACACGTGGTGGTTTCACGTGATATCACTTGGTTGACTCACGTGGTATCACGTGAAGGTGTCACGTGGTTGTATCACGTGATGGTGACATGTGGTGGTGTCACGTGGTATCATGTGGTGGTGTCACGTAGGGTGGTGACACGTGGTGCTGGTGACACGTGGTGTCACGTAGGGTTGGTGACACATGTTGTTGTTGTTGTGGTTGATTATGATGATGATGATTACACACACACACACCAATAAATATATATGTTCATTTCATGCCCACATCTAAAAAAGTCAGTAATTTAACCTTCAAGGTCAAGGTCATTAAATAGCCCAAGTGTTTGATAAACACCAAAGTCTTGTCATTAAGTATGTTCTGTTATGATATGAAGTTGATCCCTTCAATAATAGCAAAGTTACAGCCAGTTACAGACAAAACAATTTAAATTTCAATAATTTGAACTTCAAAGTCAAGGTCATTAATGAGTAAAGGTCAAGGTCTGTCTGGTTTTTTAAGGGTTATCCTTGAAGATTATTAGGTTCAAGTTTAAAGACAATCCATTCAAAAATAACAAAGTTACAGCTAATAACAGCCAAGGATGAAGACAATAAACCAAGAAATAAAAAAGTTGTGATCAAGATACAAGTTTGCGGACGGCAACGGGAACGGGAACGGCAACGCCGCCGCGACTATAGCAATACCTCTGCTTTTTCTTTTCAAAAAAGAAAGTGGAGCTAAAAATCACTTAGTTGTACACTAGAACGTCCGCAGAAAATGAGCATTGTCAAGCATATATTGAAATATAATTGCATTAGGATATGGTACAGTCAAAGGACATAGTTATTCGCCACCCCTGACGTTCGCGCTACGCACCATAACATGTTAGAATTTAAGCTGCGAGCTATAAATAGCCGAGAGTTTTATTCATGTAAACAGGGCTAAAGTTCAATCAGTCTTTGAGCTCAATAATTCGTCTGCATTGTTTACAAGTTCAATTCATGGGCGTTTTTTAAAATGACATCGAAAACAAAAGAATTAAGTAGGGATGTACGAGAATTGATTATAAATAGTTTTAAGGAGAATAAAAATCAGTCAGAATTGTCAAGATTACTGGGTATACCTAGATAAAAGTGTAATTAAGAAATATCAACAGTATGGAAGTGTTGAAAATCGCAGTGGGAGTGGTAGAACAAAATATTTACGGAACGAGACAGAACAAAACTTTCTCGGATAATAAAATGTAACAGGAAATGAACTTTGAGAGATGTTACGGATATGATGAGTACAGGTATGGATCGAACTTTTTGTGATTAAACTATTGAAAGAAAAATTCACGAGTTAGGTTATAAAAGGAGGGCTGTTCAGAAGAGAATGGTTGTTGGCGGGGTAGTCGAAAAAGTTATGAAAGGAAATATTGGACTGTGGAAGAACACTGGAGTAAGTGGATGGATATTTAGTGAAAATCAGGTGGTAATCGTGAAAAATATGGAGGAAAGACGACGAAAAATATAAACCTCACTTAGTTTGTCCCGCTCCCAGGGCTTAGCTCAGTGTTATGGTCTGGGGATGTGTATGCTTTGGGGGTATTGGAACTGTGATCGCTGTTGAGGCTAAAATAAATGCACAGAAATATTTAGATGTGTTAGACAATAATTTATGGCCAGTTATTGCAAGGCATTTTGGAAATAATGACTATGTGTTCCAGGATGACAATGCCCCTTGTTCACAGAGCCGGATTAGTAAAAAAATATTTAACAGAAAATGATGTAACTACAAAATAATGGCCAGGATACTCTCCTGACTTAAATATAATAGAAAATCTTTGATTACACATCAACTGACGATTGAAATACCGCACCGCGTAAGTTACATACAAACCCGCGAACAGCTGATTGCCGAAATTTCACATATATGGGAAAAATATCTCTAGATCGTGTACAAGGTCTTTATAGAACAATTCCACATATAATTAAAGAAGTTATAAGAATGAAAGGAAATCTGACAAAATAATGAGGTAAGATGATTTCTTATGATCCTATAATGACGTCTCCTTTTTGTTTCTTAATATTGCGTAATTGGCCGCCATTTTGAAAGTGGCGAATAATTATGTCCTTTGACTGTATCGTTTTGACAACATTAAATGTTGTATTGCCATTCATTCAAAGTATGTTAAAATAAGAATTGAAATCTCAAGAATGATATGACAGTATGTTCATGCTTAAATTAGAAATAAGAATTTGTACACTGAATTCAATTAATTCGTACACTGAACTCAATTAGATCATGAAGAAACAATTTAATAGTAATTCTGATTTCATCAGTAATGCTGGTGCTTTAAAGTAAATATATTTTATGTATTCATTATGTTCAAGATTTTAAAACTGTATAAAATCAAGAATCATGATTGTTTTAGGTCAGCAACTCCTTAATTTTGTAACAGAATTATGATTTTTTGACACTGCACTTTTTCTAAATGTGATGTAACCATATTTTTAGTTAAAAGCTCTTAATTAATATACTTTCAGTTTTAGGCTCCGTTCCATTTGTGGCGGAACGCCGTCGGACAGACGAAAAGTCGGAAGTTTAAATATCAAACTACTATAACGTCTCCATTGCTTCCTCTTTTGTTCGTTTAAGTCTCAAAATAGTCATATAGTCAAATGACAGAGAAAATATACAGAAAGACAAACGTCAGAAAAGTCAAGGCCAAATATTTTCCCCTCCACATTCGACGACGTGGCCTTATAATGATCTTTGTATACCCATTAAATTTTTGTAAGGTTATGTAACACTTAATTTCATAACCCATAGGCTAATTTAATTTACAAAAATGTATTCTAGTATACAAACACAATAAAATGTATATGATTATTTAAATAGTCTCACAAAATTTAATAAATGCATTTCCTTAAAACGTATTTTACAAATATGAACAAACCTCTCCGTATTTTCTGACGTCTTCCTATCTGTAAGTAAACACATTAAAAGTTCATAAACATAATTTTTGTAGTTGATTTAATAAAACTTATAACGTTATTAAAGTCAAATGTCATTGCAAACTAATTTTAGAATAAATTTATACCTCACTCCGAAGCAAAGGTTTGTGATACAATAAATAAATACGTTGACATACATTATTAACAGACATGACAACAAACAACCAAGAACTGATATATAGATGTTGATGATAAGCAGTATAGGCGTCGGTTTAGCGTCACGACTGCGCATGGGCGGTGCCATATTGGATTCTATATTTAGAATAACATCATCGTTCTATTTTTAGAAATTTATTTTAATCTCCCGAAAGTATACGGAGCTGACCCGTATACACGATCCTAGGGCTTGAATAGCGGACATTGTAGGTCAGGTCCTCGGCCCTAGACGGAGAGATACATATAATCATTTATAAAAGAAATGTCTGTAAATAAATACCTGCTTAAAAATTTAATTAATAAACTAGAATAAAAAAACATACAAATAGCTTATGTTTTTTTAATATGGTCAAAATAAATAATAAACATTAAATAGAAATAGTACTTGTTTACTCCTTGGCGGTACGAAACCAAATGACACAAATCATCAGTGTATTATTTCTAAATGCTCTGATCACGAGTGTACCAAACGTGATCGTAGACATATAGTCGAGCGTCTATTTATTTAAGAGCGGATGCATTAACAATAGTCCATTTAACTGTCAAAGTTTATCCCCTTAAAGTCGCCATAATGTCTGGCGTATGCAGTGTCAGTTTACCACTGGGGTATAATTTTAAACTCATTTTGGAAAAGAAATGCCAACATGTTTTTAAAACTGATCATCACGAATGTGCAAAATTATAAAAAAAAACTATTATCAATGGTCACTAAAACCGAACAAAAATACAACAGAAAAAGCGTTTTTCGTCTTTTGTTCAACAGTTTACAATATACATTTTGATTTTTTTCGCATTAAATGATAGACGTGACAGAATGCTTTGAAATAAACTCTAGGTTCTCGATTCGATTTTTAGCCGTTCTTGGGTTATGGACCTTTAGCGATTTTTAATCAATTTTTTAAAAGTCCAATTTTTATGCCGTTTGAAATATCTCGGCGAGATGTGGATTTACGCCTTTATTAGTCAATGTAACTCTTTCATGTTTCTAATAAACAGTCTTCATTGAAAATACTGTACTCGAAATATAAACTCAACTTACTGCGTTAATGATGTTTACTCTATGACGTCCAATCACCAAATGACTGAAGTCACCACTGCGATACATCATACGCATGCGCTGATCTAAATTTAGAAATGACATTGTCCAATCTAACAGCAGTTTCTCTTTTCTTACGGACTGAATGTAACCAATCAGACAGAAGATTTATTTGACCAATGAGAAAGTGTATATTATGAGTAAGTGACCTATGGGTATCAAGCAGTTCAACCAATCTAAATGGAGAACAATCCTCACTCAGGAGAATATATAAAATAATACGTCGATGTATGTAAACCTTTCAAAAGACATCCAATGGAACAGAAACTGGACTTTTCTCAATGAACCAACACACCCTATAGATAAAGATTGGAAGTGCTTATCAGAACGGGATATGTACATGGACACCACAAAGATAGGCATTGAAGGTGGTCAATTACACTGACAATATATCATAAATAATAAGGCAATATATGTATTTATATCTTTTATTTGGATAAACATGTATTTCATGCGAAAAATAAAAACAAAACATGTCAATTTTTATTTTATTAACATACAACATTCTGATACAGTGAATATTGTTTTAAGAGTAATGATGCATTTTGTCTAGTAGCTTTCGTCATTGGATTTTTTCCAGTTTCATCATACTATAAGGTAATAATTGAGCTTTTTCCGTGGTGGGTGAAATTCTTTGACAATGTTTCTCATTGATTTTCCTCCATATCGTTTGATGAAGTAGGACGCGCAATAAAGTCCACCCACGTTAGACGAGGACTGGTGTAGCTGCCCATTATACATAAGGTATTTCTTGTTTAGTATCTTCTCAAATTCAACATCATAGCTTTGCGGGCACTTTCCCATCGAGTCGAACATTCGTAAGGGCCTATCGTGGGAAAATAAAAAGGCACCCAATGTTTTCCCAGGCCATTGCTCGTATCCGTATAGGAAATTACGAATCTTCCTTTTTGTTTGCGAATTTTATCAGCCGCACACACTGTCACTGGATATCCTCGCAATATATTTTCTAACTGATAATTGTTCATTTTAGTAAGTTAAGTGACTCCAGTCAGTATCCGTTCGGCGCTTCTTACGTTCCGGTATACTGTTATCTCTGTTCCGTTTAACTTCCGATTTTGCAATTTCAATCACTTGGGCCACGGGGCTAACCAAATTAACTTAGGGACGCTGTGCATTTTTAGCTCCTCTTCCGCTTATGTTGTCTTTTTCTCGTTGACTTTGAGTTTCGCTTCTAGTGTTTCGACTCTTCTACGCGAATGGCCGCTACCTGCAATCTAACGGCCTTTATAATCGGCTTTAACGTACCCGTTCCCCAAGTCCTTGAAATGTTGGTACCATTTCTCTGGATCATCTTTTTAAGGGACCCATTTTTGCTGTTTATGATCGTAGACTCTTATGGAACCCATTGTAACGTTGTAAACTTAAGACTGGCGATCCTTCTTACGCATTTTCTTCTTCATTTTTTTTTCGTTCTCATGATTAGAAATGTTAATGTCATGACTGGGCCATAGAACCTCAAACAGATCTTTTCTTAGTTTAATGGCTCGTGTTTAATATCGTGTTGATGTCTAAGTTTCCTCGCGGAGTGGAAAATTTGCTGTTGAGTAGGGTCCTTTTGCAATACGTAAAAGTCAATAAGAAATTGTGCATAATTTTGTCTCAACATTTTCTTCAAATGCGGCAACACATCATTTGCTGCGCGAGAAAGAGCATCATCGAAAGAGTACTTTTGATATATGTAACTGTTTAGTCGTTCCTTAAATTGTTCCTTTTCCTTGAGGAAATAAATTTTGATTCAGATACACGATAGATATGTACCTGTGGTGACTGCCTTTGGTAAAAAGATCGGCGATTCTCTGGTCACATTTGGCCTCTGTCATCAAATCGTCAAAAATGTTCAAGTTCCTTTTACGCCCGCCAATATACTCTGGACTATTCAAGTAGTCGGGAATGCCATGTACAAATTCTATCCCGGGTATTCTACGCTGAAGTTCGTCGTATAGAATCTGCCATTGACCGTAACACCAAATGATGCGCTCCGGTGGCGGACTTACTATATCGGATAAAAGCAATGTTTTTGTCCATTCAGTTTTTCCGCTACCGCTAGGCCCGGAGACGACCATCGAAAACGGATGCTGAAACGTCATCTTTTCTGACCCAGGGGTTATTTGTGGTGATGGATGGTTATCTCTTACAATTTTGTCAGTCTCGTGCAGGTTACGATGATGTCTCAACATGGCGTCGCGTCTTGAGAAAAGTTGTTGACAAATTGGACATTGATTCATTATTAAAAAAAGACACAAAAGTACACTGAAGTATTCGTTCTTATACTGGTTAGTCACCCTTCTTACGTTGGAGTGAAGTGTTGTTGTTGGTGGTGTGGGTGGTAGTGGTGGTGGTGGTTGCGGGGGTGGTGGTGGTGATGGTTGTGGTAGCGGTGGTGAAGGTGGTGGTGGTTGTGGTGGCGGTGGTGGTGGTGGTGATGGTGGAGATGTTGATTGTGGTAGCGGTGGTGGTGGTGGTGGCGGTGGCGGTTGTGGTGGTGGTGGTGGTGGTGGTGGTGGTGGCGGTGAAGGTGGTGGTGCTGGTGGAGGTGGTGGTGGTGGTGGCGGTGGTGGCGGTGGTGGTGGTGGTTGCAGTGGTGGTGAAGGTGGTGGTGGTGAAGGAACAGGAAATAAATAGAAAAAAATTCCCGTTTCCAGTCATACATGTTTATTGATAAAATATACGCAGAAAAACATATTCTTACAAAGAAACACAAAAGATATGTTACAATACAGTAGTACAATATCAATGTTATGGTTATACAAACGAATGTCATGAACATTTTTTTCGTCTAATTTGATACAGTAGATGTCGTTGAACTTAAACCACCGAATCCTCCAAAGCCGAAAGGTGTTGACCTAGTTAATGATACAAACGCGCCAAATCCGCCTATTGGGATCGGTTTTTGTTGAGGAGCGCCTACTATTTTAATATATTTGCAATTGGGTGATCACTTGTGATGTTCTCTCAATGCGCTGTCCGATCTATCCCAGGCGCATAATTTTATGTGACATCTGAAACATTCGCACACGTCTGATTTCCCGCTGTAGTATAATCCCGTGCTTGCCAGTTCGTACTTATTCGGGTTTTGGATAAGTATCAAACGTCTTGAGTCTACTTTCGTAATATTCCATGTTATGGTTGAAGGATGTACAGTCTGTGGCGTTCATCTTGCTTATGCCAAAACGCTAATAAGTATTCATTTATATACACACGTATTAAAATCTGATTGGCTGCTATTTTTGGCATGACGTTATTCATCTATTTATGTTATTTAAAATCATTGGTCAAATAATCCTTCTGTCTGATTGGTTACATTTATTTAATGCGAAAAAAATCATAATGTATATCGTAAAATGTTGCACAAAAGTCGAAAAACGCTTTTCTGTTGTATTTTTGTTCGGTTTTAGTGACCATTGATAATAGTTCTTTTTTATAATTTTGCACATTCGTGATGATCAGTTTTAAAAACATGTTGGCATTTCTTTTCCAAAATTATGCCCCAGTGGTAAACTGACACTTCAATAGCTTATTGCTAACCCGCTTTTACATTAGACGGATAAACTTTAACAGTTGAATGGAGCATTGTCCGCATATCCGTCCCTAAATAAACATACGCCAGACATTATGGCGACTTTAAGGGGATTAACTTTGACAGTTAAATGGACTATTGTTAATGCATCCGCTCTTAAATAAATAAACGCTCGACTATGTGACTACGATCACGTTTGAAACACTCGTGATCAGAGCATTTAGAAATAAAACACTGATGATTTGTGTCATTTGGTTTCGGACCGCCGAGGAGTAAACAAGTACTATTTCTATTCAATGTTTATTATTTATTTTGACCATATTTAAAAAACATTTCTAGTTTATTAATTAAAATGTTAAGCAGGTATTTATTGACAGACATTTCTTTTAAAAATTATGATATTTATCTCTCCGTCTAGGGCCGAGGACCTGACCTACAATGTCCGCTATTAAAGCCCTAGGATCGTGTATACGAGTCAGCTCCGTATACTTCCCGGAGATTAAAATATATTTCTAAAAATAGAACGATGATGATATTCTAAATATAGAATCCAATATGGCGCCGCGCATGCGCAGTCGTAACGCCAAACCGACGCCTATACTACTATGATACATGAGCTAATATTACATTTACAATGTCTTATCTATTATCACAGAAAATAATTTTTTTATTGAAAATGAATTTTAATTATAACTATCATGAAATGATAATTGAAACGCGCCATGACAAAACCAATATAATGCATTTTCGACCAGCATGGATCTAGACCAGCGTACGCGCAGTCTGATCAGGATCCATGCTGTTCGCTATCAGTTTCTCTGCTTGTTATAATATTTGTAAGCGAGTAGCATGGATCCTGATCAGACTGCGCGAATGCGTAGGCTTGTCTGGGTCCATGCTGGTCGCAAACGCATTATGTTGTTTTTGTCATGGCGAAGCTCATATGTAAATAGCTATACAACCTGTTCCAATTGTTAAAGTAGAGTATGTAGTGCCAGCCCCTTGTTGGGTGTGAAGACTGTCATATGTAGAACTTTAAATACATAATTATGTTTGTAATTAATTAACTTAATAAGTTTGACAGTTTAACAATAATTCTTTAAACAATAAAAATGTACATTATTATAAATCTGAATAATAATCTTAATAAAATAAACAATCAAATTTACTGTAATTATATCCCCGGGAATAAGATGAAAGGTGGATTGTACATTAGAACATTATTGTGATAAAACGTCCACAGAAAACGAGCAGTGTCGAGCTTAAGGACATGTCTTTGAAATATAATTACATTAGGATATGATATTATTTTGACATCATTAAATATCTTCTGGCCATTCATGTTAAAATAACAATTGCAATCTTAAGAAGTAAATGACAGTATGTTCATGCTTGAATTAAAAAAAATATACGAATTCGTACATTGAACTAAATTAGATCACGAAGAAACAATTTGATAGTAACTCTGATTTCATTTGTTATGCTGATGCTTATCTTGAGGTAAATAATTATATCTTCATGTATCAATTATATTCAAGATTTTAAAAACTGTATATATTCAAGTATCATGATTTTAAAGGACAGCAACTCCTTTATTTTGTAACAGAGCTATGATGTTTGGACACTGCACTTTTTCTGAATGTAATGTAACCATATTTTAGTTTACGGTTCTTAATTGATATACTTTCAGTTTTACGCTCCGTTCCATTTGTGGCAGAAAAAAGCCAGACAGACGAAAAGACGGAAGTTAAATATCATACTACTATAATGTCTCTTTTGTTCGTTTAAGTTTCAAAATAGTCGAGTAAAATGACATCAGAGAAAAATACTGAAGGACAAACGTCAGAAAGGTCAAGGCCAAATCTTTATCCCTACACATTCGACGACGTGGCCTAAAAATAATCTTTGTATACCCATTAAAATTTGTAAGGTTATGCAACATGTTAATTTCATAACCCATAGGGTAATTTAATTAACTAAAGAGTGTACTAGTATTCAAACACATTTATATGTTTATTTAAATAGTCTCACAAAAGTTAATACATGCATTTCCTTAAAACGTAATTTACAAATATGCACCAACCTCTTCCTATTTTCTGACGTCTTCTTATCTGCAAAAACCATTAAAAGTTTATAAACATATTTTGTATGATCGATTTAACAAAACATATAGAGTTATTTCATTCAAATGCCTTTACAAACTGATTTAGTGTCCAGCTTTACTTGTCATCCAATGAAAACGCTGTATTTCTTAAAAATTGTGTGTGTTTATTTTCATAGAGCAAAAGTCGATACTTTATCGAATTTCGTTCATAGTCGCCTTCTATTTTTCATAATCCTTTTAAAAACCGCGTAGTGACGAAATTAGTGAATAATCATGGGCCAAATAAAGCTTGACACTAAGTATGGTAGTATTCATCCGTAGCTGTTCTACAGAAATTAGAAATATTCTCCTGTCGCAAACGCTTCCGTCGAAGTTTCTAATTTCTGTAAAACAGCACGGATGAACACTTACATATACATAGAACATATTTATACCTCACTCCGAATAACTATGTGTATATAGAATCATTTATAGATATTATAGCATAAAATCGGTTCCCACCTCTTTTGCCTGCGTTATAACGGGGCCAAAACCATGTGTTCACAGAGTCAAGCGCTCTTATTATAGCCCGGTTTTACCTATGCGTAATTCATACAGGGCACAGTTAACAAACACAAAAATGACGATTTGGCCTATTTGCCAAAGATTCATTGACGTTATTTCGTTCGGCTCTGAACATTTGCTTTGTATTTCCCAAGTTGCTTGCCCCGGAAAAATGAAACGTACACGTAAAATATGTTGTCAAAACGACGTGTGAATTGGATAAATACTGTCCAAGTGCAAACAGTTTTACACGGGGATTTTTGTATTAAATAAGCCTATATCAATCTGGTTTAAAATTGTATGCTAAAATAGCATCAACGCACGTTTTTTTCGTGTAATAACGTCTGCAGAGTCCCTCGAAACTGTTGGAGCCCTCACCCTACCGGGTCAGACCCCAATCGTTCCTCGGGACTCTGCAGACGTTATAACACGGAAAAACGTGCGTTAACCCTATAAAAGGTTACCCTTTCCATTATTTTGTTTAAAGTTAATTGGTCTATAAGGAAAGGTTTGAGATACAATAAAATAAATACGTTGACATACATTATTAAGAGACACGACAACAAACAACCAATAAATGATATATTGATGCTGATGATACATGATTTGATATTACATATAAATGTAATTTTATTGCAGAATATTATTATTGAATGTCCATAAATCACTTAGAACTTTATCAGAAATATCTAATTGATATAGGTCCATCAGTTATTCACCGTGCTTTAGCCAATGCAGTTTGGAACTAATATCTCTAAAGCTGAACGAGTTATTGTCTTTCCAAACATGCAAGAGCAAGTGAAGAGAAGAGACAAAAGACAATAACTTAAATGAATCTAGCAATGGGTTATTAAACTTGTGCTCGGCACAGCTCCTAAATGAGATCTTTCAACGTATCAAGCTTCATGTTAATATTAAAAAAGCCGTCTGAGATTTCCTTTTGACAAAAATAAAGCAAGCAACAACCAAAATGGGTCAAAAAATGAAAGGAAGAGTAATCTTTCTTGTGCATTACATCTCTTAAAGATTTCATCCTCCTATCAAGTTTATATCTCAAGTACTTTTCGAGACATGCTCCGTACCAAAATTGAGCATGAGAAAATACAAAGGACAACAACATATATTCATGGACGAAAGAATTATAATAATTGTACAATGCAATCTTTTTCAGTATTCTCTTGAGTTGAGTTTTACCATAATTGGATAAAATCATAATTCCTTGGTAAAAAAACTACACAAAACACGGAATTATTTAACAATCTTGAAGGAGAAAGTTATGACTATTGTGCATTGCATTCATCCTCTGTGTGACCCCTTGTAGCTGCAAAAATTCAAATTGATATCCCAAATGCTTATCGAGTCATGATTCGGTCAAAAAATAAACCATACACAATAACCAGTATTGCATCCCTACTTAATGAGATTTATTCACCTATGAGAATTCAAGTTTATACCTTAAACACATTTCAAATTTCGCTCAGAGCAAAAATTAAAAATGAAAAACTTATGTCCTACACCCTTGTTTTTTCTATTGTTATTCATAGCCACTTGTCCAGTAGCCGAAAGACGGAGACGGACGGAACATATCAAAGAACATGTCGTGTGATGTAGCGGGGCGGGGGCGAAAAGAGTAATAAAAATACAAGCTGTTGTTGTTTGACATGAATAATTTGAATGCAAGAATATTTTGTTGCTTAGCCAAGTTGTAATTCAATTTGAAGTAATGAAGTATGGCGCATACTTTTACAGTTTATAGTACACTATGATTTGACATTTTGATGTAAAATATAAAACATTTTATATCTAACCTGCGTGTTCATATGTCATCTTCCTGAATATGAAGACGCCGGCGACAAGTATGCCCACAATTACAAAAGATAACGAGCCTCCCACTATAACTGCTTTGTGATCAGATTGTTGTTGTTGTAATTGTTCTTTTTCTGTTGACGGTATGAAAATAACATATTGTTTGTTTTATGATTTAACAAATTCATTCAATATAACAATCTGTTATCCATTGTTTAATTTATTTATTTAGTTTTTTTACACAACATTAACAAATGTAGTCTAAAAATTAGTAAAAGTCGAGAAAATATCAAAGTCGCAGATACTTTTATGACACATATATTGTTATGAAGCGATCAGTTTAAAAGTGTAACCACATGTAACCACATGTCCTCGCTCCGTTTATAAAACACAAAATATATACCTAGTTCATAGACTGTAAATTCAATCATAGGAGCTAAGTCTGTAGCTATCCATCCGGCATTGTTTCCAGCTAAAACTCTTATGTCATACACGCCTGGCGGCAATCCTTTGATGTCAAACCTATATAGCATTTGTTCATTTTGAAGATATCTTACATTTGTTTCATTAAACCTCAGTTGCTCGGTCCAAATATTTGTTCCCTTAATCTGAGTTTCTATGACAAATGTTTGAAGTGATCCACCATTAGATCCACCATGGAAGATGAACATATCGACACCAGTACATCTTCCAAAGTAATAAAACTCCATTGGGACTGCTGGAATATCTTAAAATTATAAATAAAATTAATGATATTCAAACATTTTTTATTATATTATTTCTCACAAACGTTTCATTTATATTTAAAGTTTAAATAAAATTTTAAACAGTTTTGTAATTTAATTTGTTATGTTATTGGTCAGATCTTTTAATCGTCATTTAAGAAGATTATTTGTTCAATCTATAAAAGAATATATGCGACAAATTTGATAAGAATACTCAATAAAGATAACATGCCATGAATTGTTTTTGTTTCCACTCATTTACATGATTAAATTAATTGTTGCTGTCCAATGAAGATTCGTCGAATAAATGTTTATCACACATAGTACATCATTTACAATATAAGTGATATGATGAAGTACATGCCTATCTTGTCACATTTATTCCAGAAAAAGTATTTTCTACTTTGAGGTGTAAACTTGCTAAGATTCAATTACCAACTACCTACCAGTAAGTAGTTGGTAATCACGTCAATAACCAACAGAGTCCCCTGGTACACGTAAGGAGTCAAGTGTCAAAGTCAGAGCACACATATCTTGTTTTACGAGAATATTTGTTTCATTTATTCCAGAAAAGTACTTTTTGTTTTGAGGTGTAAACATCCAAAGTGCGAATAAACAACTACATGCTACTAGGTAGTTGGGGATTGACGCGCAAGTAACTAGCTGAGTCCACAAGAGAACATAAGGAGACAGGTTGCTTCCATGTTGGACAACACATCTATCTTGTTATATATCTATTATATTTATAACGGAAAATGCTAACATCCCATTCTTCTATCGTCTATCAGGAAACTTGGTTATCCGAATGAATCCCAAACTACCTACCAGAAGGTAGTTGGTAATTTTAACTTTCCATATGCTTCTTCCATCTAAAACAGAAAGTATATTCTCGGAGTAAATGTAACTGATATATTAACAGATAGATGTATTCTCTGACATAGTCTCACTTCGCCCACAAGGGGACTTGGATATTCGTACGAATCCCCAAGAGTTTACCAGATCAACTGAGGGGCAATAATTTGAAATCCTGAATGTTATAACTATTATAACTAAATCAAGTTAAGGCAAGATAAAATGATTATTGATTTTATGAACGGAGCTTTGATATCAATATTTTTTATATAATCTGTATAAATCATTGTCTGGCAGCCCGTTGAAATAATGTTCTGCAATAGCATTATTCTCTACATATAAATGAGTGTCAATTTGGTAGGTAGTTGGATTTTCGAAATTAACTACCTACTAGCTGGTAGTTGGTTATTCGTGATACTATTTAAGAGCTGGTATTGGTAATTTTAATCTACTTTCGCCAGCATGAAATGTTCGAACACGTCATACGTTTTTCAAACACAGAATAAAGGAGGGGACCTTGTTGGTTATTTGCGTGTATCCCAAACTACAAACAATTCTACTAAATGATATCACCCCGTCTCCCTCTGTAGAACAGTTGGTTATTCGCCAATATTTCATTAAACCACTTTCAAATAATGATCCCAACAGTTATACCATAACCCCTATAGTATACTTACCTTTTGTCACTATTTCAAATGATCGTACAGTAGAGTTTATTTCATTTGTCACAACAGCATCATAGCTTTCTGTGTCATCTTTTGTTTGTATATGAACTAAAATCCTAGCCCTGACTCCTGCTGTTCTTATGGTATTTCCAAACACTTTCAAATTTACTTGTACATTTGTCTCTGTTACATTGTATCTAACATCTTCCAGTCTCACTCCATTCTTATTTCTATATATCTTAACATTAGATCCTGCTGCATTTGAGAAATAGTAAACGTCTACAGTGGCATTTTCCATGAGCTTTGATGATGTAATTTTACTAAAGTTAGTTATGATTGGAAACGCTGAAAAAAAATCAGGTGGACTGAAATCTTTGATAACGAAATAAAAATCATTTATAAGATACAATGCAGAAAGGCGTTTGTACAGAAATAAATTGTGCATATTCATAGAATATCTTATATTTAAAGTAAGGGTAATTGTCCACCTTTTCGAGTTATCTGTCCTTGATTTTAACTTTTTTTACTTTGATTTTTGTATACAAAAGCAAAAAATTAAATATGTGTTTTCGTCTCTCAGTCTTTAAATGTAGACTGATAAATTGACACAAATTTTTCATTTTAATTAAATTGCAATGATAGCTTAATATAACAAATAAAAAATAAGCACAAGCTATTCCATAACACTTTTATTTAATTATTTAAATTTCGATTGAATTATATTAATATGTAAAACATATGATAAACAAGATCAACAAGGAAAGGCGGCGTTCAATTAACGCAAACCCCACACAACCCAGCAACAAGAACCAGTGGGAAGGAGCCTAGGTTGACCCCAAACAAAAAAACAGGACAGGGCACAAGGCAATACACGGACAGGCTAATAACCCATGTATGCTTTAATCTGACGATGAGGATGATAAATATAGGTACAATTGTTTCATCCGTAATCAGATATTTTTGACGATGATTTATTAAGAATATTGGTCATACCAATACAACACTTATCACAGACTTACTTGAGAACTAAAAGAATGGAATTCATTAAGTCAGTATTTGTAACAAAGTTTCAACAACAAAAATTCCTTGATATTTTCCTACTTACATTTGACAACTAATTGTACTGATCCTTCCATATATTCCTGGTTTGTGCCAAATACTTTAATTCCATTACTAGCTGTACATGTGTATATTCCAGAGTGTTCATATGTTAAACCTGTAAGCTCTAGTCTCTCACTTCCACTATGTTCTGTTATAGGTGTATTGTATCCTGGCCATGTTTGAACCCATTTACCGTATGTATAACTACTGTTTGGTACACCATGTGCGTTACATGTAACAATGACTTTTGCAGCATTAATTGTTGTGTTTGTTGTTGTTGCCGAGACATCTGGAGGATCTAAAAATGGAAATGGTAATAACATTATTTTTTTCTACTTTATACCTGAAAAGAACATAAAATTATCCCACAGTTGTATTAGACATCACCTTTCAATGTTTGTCATGAGCTGACGTAATCTAAAGATTTATAGCAGCGGCATACATAAAACTATTCTAGATTTTCAATGCAATTTAACAGATAAGTGCTTGTACAGCTTCTCTGAGAACAACCTACATTCAATAAGCTTGCTTCCTCACGAGACATGATTCATGGAATAAAAGTAAGGAGTAAGTTAGTGACTTAATTTTATTTCAGTTATCTTGATGCTATGCTTTGGTGCTGACAGATCAAATTGATTATCATTTGGGGAAACTGCTTGAAGGCATTGTAAACTTTAACTCTTTTATAAAGTGACTGATTTAATGCATTGAGCAATCGGCATTAAAACAATTCTAGGATGCTACATTTGGGTATGGTTCATCATTGTTCTATTTAAAGGGACAACTTGTCTTTCCATTTTATTGGCCTTAAGTTTGGGTTTTCAATGTTTTTCCCAGCAAGATTGATGAATGAGTATTTGAGAAACCCTTTTAGAAGCACTAACCTGTCAATGTCAATCAAATGAAAGATATTGTCGAAATTTTTATATGTGTATGTGTTGAGGCCTATATACTAGTATGAGAATACGCAAATTTGACCATATTCTATCATGAAAATATTACACAATTATTCTTACTCCGACAAATAAATGTTCATATGACGTATTCGTGCTTGTTAGGTGTTGATCCTGCTGCCTACAGTCTATATTGAAAGCTCAAACACAAGAATTAAACTGTGACAATAAATAAAAGTTATTCCTTGCATAATCTCTTGGAGTTACTTTTATCTGATTATGATTTTGTTTTGAAACAACACAGTATAGGACATATAGTGGCAACATTCCAGCTTTTTCTGATAAAGGAATATTAAAGATGCCTTCTCGTGTAATATATCATACACGCAAAACCACTGCCGTTCTGTTAGGTAGTCGGACAATTTCCTCACATGAAAGAATCCGAAATTCCTGTAGGGATTCGAATCAACACCGATGAAGGGCAAATGGTCTAAAGTCAATGACCTTATTTTCTTCATTCGAACCCCCCCTGTTGGAGATCTGATAGTACAGGACATAGTCATATGATTAAAGTATGCTCAACATAAAAACATAACTGTCCTTATTATAAATCATTGACGCTAAGCAATGTAATCGTCATTTCATTTTTTAAAATACAATATATATTTAATAAATATTAAATAAAACATATCGATGAATAAGAGTACATGTAACAAAAATAATTTCAAAATACATAAGGTCCAAGGCACTGACACCCAACTTTTATAACCATATAGTTACAGCAAGAGCTATTGCAAAGCAGGGGCCATGCTCACAATTTCCTTATTTCTAAAGTCGAATACATCAGATAAAGTATATTATGCTCAAGTATAAACACAATCCATTCATATATAAAACGATATGGCCATTTGCTGTAAAAAGCAAGCACAACTCAAAAAACTCCACCAATAATAGAAAATCAATATGACAAATGTTTATGGATGGCAACATAAAAAAGAAAGGGACAAAGTCATTGTAACATTTGCTCATATTTTTTCTTCAAAAGTTGAGCTAAAATAATTGCAAAATACTTACAATATACTGTAAGGCGAACGTTTTTGATGTCAGCATTTTCTATTCTATTATTGGCAATACATGTATATGTTGCAGCATCACCTCTTCTCACATTTGTTAAAGGATATGATAATTTATTATTCTCCATTGTCCCAGTTCCCTGATGTAAAAGAAAAAAGACTTTGTGTTCTTGTCCTTGTTTGTACCATTTGAATGTTGAAGCTGGTTTACTAGATGCAGAACATTTTAGCTGAGTGTTATTTCCCTCAACAACAATAACATCTGACATTGGCTTAATTAATGGGCGGTCTGAAATATATGTAGAAGTTTAAAAAAATGTTTTATATGCAGAATATCATTATACTGTCCAACTCAGTACGGCACTGATTTGTCATCATTTAGTACTTCTTTTCAAGTAATGAAAACAAAACTGAAATGCAAGAAAAAGGCAGAGTAATATATATCAAATGGAATGTTTATGAATAAACAAATTTAAGGAATTTTCCAGATGTCACACAAGACTTTAAACCAGTTTTCTTTTTTCATAAACGTACATCTTAGATCAAAAATTTCTTCATTTCTATCAGATGAACTAAACGTATTTTAGCTTCACATAAAATAATTTCACCATCGTTGTCGCATGTTCAGATTTAATCTCTGTCACCTTTTTATTAAAATATCGGAAAAATACCAGAATCATGTATGAATGATATGTAATTATCCTTTACTTTTTATCTAAAAGAAATGAAAAACGGCAATGTTTTGCACATATGTTAAGTTAAGCAATTAAAATGATTCACATTTGGAAAAGTTTGAAATGAATATATCTAATGCCTTTTGACAGATAAACCTAAAAGAATAACAACATTAACATTATTTAAAGAATTGACAGAACAAAAACTAAATTGAGGATGTCTCTCCTTTGAAATGAATATTTGATTCTTTCAACATAATAAGTTAACAAATGTAGACCCTTTAGTGAGGAATTAAGATGCGAGGTTTTAAATGAAAGAAACTTTATTATTTTATCAAATTAAATGAAAATTATGACAAAAAAAATAAGTCTTATTATGATTAAAAAGAATCTGACATATTTTATATAATTTTGCTCATAACCAGCAATACTTCTATTAGAATCAATGCAAAAATTCAAAAATTATGATTTCTGGACAGTGACCTTCAGCTGCTACAATCCAAGAGACAAATAGGAAGTTTCCAGAAAATAGCGTCAATAGTATTGAAGATTGTTGAAGCAAGCAAAATTTTTACCTGAAATTTTCTTATTTTGAAAAGGGCTATAATTCAGGAAAATTCATATTAGTTTTTTTCGTAGTGTCCAATACAAGTCAATATTAATGTGCCCTTGGATTGAGGTAATTCTTGACTTGAAGAACAGTCTTTATCTAACTTTTATTAACATTCAAAATGCAATGTTCTATGCCAAATTATTTCTACACTATAGAGTTGCAGTTTAGAAAATTCGTTTAAATTAAATAGTTTTGCTATATAAATCAACATTCATAGAGTGTCCCCAAAAGTGGTGCCATATCTGACTCAAAGAGTAGAGTATAATTTCTATAATTTTTAGTGGGCTCAAAGATGAGGTTACAAAATATCCAAATATTCTGAAACATGCAAGTACTATCAAAATATTGTTTAACTTTTCTTATTAGAAGAATTCCCTCCGAATCCTGTCATTTTAAAGGTTCATTAACCTGGAATTTGCCAGGTAAACATGCCATGTACAAATGTCAAATATAAATATAAATAACAAAACATTTGACTTACATTTCAAATTGACTTTTATCTTATCAACAACAGGTGACTGTGACACACTGTTAGACACGGAACATGTAATATCATCACCGTCCATATATCGTGTTGGATACAGTATAAGTTGTTGTGACCTCACTACTCCATTATTTACTCCTGTAGATGTCGTATATGGACGATTACTTTTAAGTGTTTGTGATCCGTTTCTCCATGTTATATCAGACGCAGGATTTGATGATCCTGTTGTACATGTCAATGTTAATGGTGTGGATCCTGTAGCAATCATTTCTCTGTTACCTGTTATTTGTGTCGTTGATGGTCCAGCTGAAACTTTATACGTATAACAGAATAAACAACAGCACCGAAAAGGCGTGGCAATATACACCTGAATGCAAGTTTGTTTAAAGTAAATAAAATTCAAAGTTATCAAAAACAGCTTTTGAACAGAGAGGATACCCATTTATAACATTTGTCCGCAACAGTTGTTTTTTTTCAAATATTAATTTAAAGATCTATATTGATACACGCCAAAGAGCTATGCCCTTCACATGAATACTTAGTGACAATAATACATGACGCAGCGCACCCCCCCCAAACATGTCACCAATCATGCCCCTAAAAACAATGTGGTGATTATTTACATCCATGAAATTGTCACCGAGTATATATACTGACTGAAAACAACAATAATGTTGGTTTTTAAATGATATAAATTAAAAAAAAAATAACAAAAACATATAAATGATATTATGAAAGAAATTCGAAAGCAAAAATAATATTAAAGCCACTAAACATCAGCCCTTCAACCCATAGTAGTGTTTCAATTAGAGAAAGACTGCCCAAAGTATTTCAAACAGTGGTATCATTGTAAATTAATAACTGCCAGTACATACGCCAGACATCATTCATGTCCAAAATGTTGATAGATTGCCTTAAAAATGACATTTTATATGGATCATTTACAACTTATTGTTATTTAATGAATTTACAAAGTTTAAGTGACATCAGTTTCAATTAATAAGATTGTCTTATTTCAAAATGATTAAATCATATAAACCTATAAGGTCCTCAAATATAATAATCTTAACAGACAAATATATTATTATATAAAGTAATTGATTTTGGGAAACATAGGGAGGAAACATATTAAAAAATTCATACATTGTATCTCCCTGTGCAATATATATACTATAATATATAAAGATTTTGAATGAGTCAGTATAACCTTGACCCTAATCCAAGTAAGTCCAGAACTGCGCTCTGCACATCATCTGTCAAGTAGAACTAATTTTAAAAGAAACAGAGCGGTCACAAAATTGTGACATTGATACAAAATGGCTAAGTGTGACCTTGATCTTGACATGAGGCAGGTCAAACCTGCGCTCAGCACATCGTCTGATAATGGTCAACATGTATGCCAAGTAGTTTTAATTTCCTTCCATTGGTTCAAAAGATACAGACCAGACACGAAAACTCCAATATAAATCTAGTGGGGATGGGGGAGGGGCAATTTTGATCTTAGAAAGTACGAACTTGTGGTCTGCTTACCATCACAATATAAATAATATTTCTACAAAAAGTTTCAATTCCTTTCTATTGGTTCAATAGATAGAGAGCATGACTAACATGACTAAGTGTGAACTTGGCCTGAGAAAGGTCATACCTGTGCGCTGCACATCGTCTCATTATGGTTAACATTTTTGCCAAGTTGTTTCAATTTCCTCCCACCGGTTTAAAAGACACCGGACACGAAAACCTGCTAACAGACGGCAGGACGGATGGACGGAAATGTCAACATTTGGGGGTTTATGTGCTTTTTCTTTGATCTTTTATGTGGAACTTTTCCACATAAACCAGTAAAAGTACAACAATACCAGTTTGTTTATCGGATTTCCTTTTTTAACTAAGATTATGGACGGAATGAAGGTCTTAGACCATTTGATGTTGCCCTGACAGACGGACAATCATGCGCATAACAAAATACGCCAACATTCTTTAAGGTGTATACAAATGACATGGAAACTTTAAAATATAAACATAACAGAGGAGGATGTTAACATTAACTCCTCAATAATTTCAAAACGTAAATTTTATATTTTACTGTATTGAATTAACTTGAAAATCATCATTATTGAGTTTTAATTTAAATTTATTACTTCCCAGTAAAATACGTTATTCTACCAATCATATATGTAACCATGCTATATTGTAACACTTATGATGTTTAGATTCCATATGTGTGGTGATTTAATCACATGGCTGTATGTATAAAAGGGTTATAAGTATGATAAGTATATTCAGCTATATCTTGGTAAAACATCTGCCGGTCGAGGTTTCTAGAAAATCAATGCTGGAAACCTACTATAATAACAATTAGGTAATGTGTTTGGGAACTTTTTTTTTATTTTGTTTTGATGTATTAACTTATGTATATAACATAAAAGATACATTTTAAACCCTCTCAAGATATGAAAAATATGAATATGAAAAATTGAAAGGGTAAGGAATCTAAAATCATATAAAAATATGTTTCTAAAACCTTAGGTTGGTTTCTTAATATGATAAATACAATTGTGAAAGTTCAAAGTACGATTCTTAGACATAGTCATTTTTCCTCAAAATGAAATGATGATTTCTATGAACTGGTTAATCTGAGAAGCCATTTACATGTAAGTACATGTATACAAGTGCCTTAACAATCCTCTCCCTGAACATTTGCAAAGCATTTGACAACCTGACTTCATCAATAGCAAAAGCCCGAAGTTTTTCTTGGAAATTTTGAGCTTAACAGAATCATTCTTACGTTGGAGAATAAAATCCTATCTTGTTCTTTGCAACACTTGAGACCTTATTCTTTTTTCTCTATAACTCCTGTGCGGAAGGTAAAAAGACCTGTCGTCGAAAACAGATAAATACCAAACTCGTAGAGGAAAAATGACCTTAACTTACAACAAAGACATGGTTACTGAAGAAAGAGTGTAAATGCCTTCTCATATTGATTTTGCGCCAAATTGTTCCAAGAGCACCACAAAAGCGAGGCAATATACATTCGAATCTTTCAATTAGGGAAAACCAACCATAAACTTGTCTGGAAAATGTTTTTATCTTTATTATTTTTATGATACTAAATGACATCCACGGTGGAGGCATTTCTAACCCTTGGTGCTTGATCAATAAAACATCTTATGGACATCTGTGATGCAATTTGCCATATAGTAGCTTAGGACATTATAGTTTTCAACAAAAATGTTGCCCTGTACATTTAATATATCGTTCGGCATGTCAATTTGGTGTTCATATTTGTGATGATCTTATTGCATTCTATTTTCTTCTTTTTCTGGATGGGTGGTTCCATTATTCCTACTTGAATACTATTGAATCACCATTTGGTTATGTTGTCTATGTCTTATGGCGTCTGATTTGTGATATTCAGGCTTCAAAATATCAATATCCGTGATCTGTACACCGTCATATTATATGTAACATTTCTGGCAAGAAATTGGAAAAGTTTGATATTGGTTCCAAAGATACAGAGCGGACACAAAATTTTAAAATTATACAAAATGAACACGTGTAACCTCTGCCGTGACCTAAGGTAAGTCAAACCTGCGATTTGTCCATCGTATCATTATGGTTAACATCCGTGTCAAGAAGTTTTATTTTCCTTCCACTAGTTCAAACGATATATACATGCCATGAAATTGTTAACCGATGGACGAACTGACCTACAACTAGGTGCATAACAATATTTGCAAAATTCTTTTGAGAATTTAAAAAAGTATCCATGAATGTATGACAATTTGACAAAGATATGACCAGACACAACCATTTATGTACAATTTGAACCTCCTGGTATAACCTTTACTTTTATAGCCGTTTACCTTGCATTTCTATGCGAGAAGTTTCGAAATGTTCCAGCAAATTAATCCTTAAAAGTATTGATGTGACCTTGATCTTTAAGCTTCAAACTTGTTCTCGCCAATGAACAATTGGTTTACAGTACTATACCATAATTATATGTAACGATATAGGCTGGACATGACTATCTATGCACTATCACACCATGACATATCATATTTGAGTATAGACTTGCTCTTGACTTACATTGAACAGTTAAATTTGTTGATCTAGTCAGTTGTGCGGGACTCACTAATGCAGGATGAGTAACTATACACTGTATACTTTGTCCATTATCTGAAGCTGTCACCTGTCTGGTATATGTAGAAAAAACTGTAAATGTTTCTGTTGCAGCATCGGCTGTGTTTGTTGTACTGCCACTAAACGTCATACCTTGATATAACCAGGATATACTGGCTGCTGGTCTACACCCGCTTGTTGTACATCTAACCGTTACAGTACTACCAGCTGGTACAACAGATGTCTGTGTAACTGTTGGCTGGCTAGGCTTTACTGAAATAAATTGGTAGTGTTCAAGAATCAAGAATATATATACCAGACAAACATATTTGTGTAACTGTTTGCACACTTGATTTTACTTTAAACAATGACTGCTTCTGTAGAACTATCGCACACAGGTCTTGTTCCGTTAACAAAAGCTACCACAAGCAAAACACTTGACAAATCTATAAACTTCAAATACATAAATAAAATATGTTGGCATTTCATATCTAATTAGAACCTTTACTGCAGCCTTTTTATAGACACATAACAACAGACATGTTTTTTTACAATTTAATACTCACGTCTTAGGTAAATTAACACAGACTTGCTGTTTGATCCAACTTGAGCACTATCAGCTTGAGGATAGTACGATCTACATATCAAATATTTCCTATCATCTGATGTAGCAGGTGTAAATGTATGTTGTAAGTTGACAGTGTATGTACCGTCACTTTGTATTGTCCCTGAACTTGTAGAGGACAACTGATTAGAACTAGATACACTATTCTTATACCAGGTTACCGTTGGTGAGGGATATCCTCCAGTTGAAGTACATTGTATTGTCAGAGATTGTCCTTCATTTCCGTAAACAACTTTACGACTAGCATTCAACTGCACAACATTTGAAATCAATGGTGTTGAAGGTGAAGCTGAAATTATCAAAAAGTCCAAGTTTGTTCCACTGACATATCATTTATTTTATCTTGATAAAAAATTAATAAATGGAAAGCCGAGTTCACATAGACTATTAAAATGTCATAAAATATTTTATGTTTCAAGTTTGTTAGAACTATATGATGCTGAAAAATTATAAGCATGTTATTTTCTGGTTATTTGATGCACTAATCATTTGATTATACATTATGATTTATGTAAACAGTATTTACTGAATATTCACAACTTACATACCTATTTTAAATGATCCTTTTATTGGAGCAGCTTGTGTGATTGTTATAACAACAATGCTGTATGTATACGACCCATCATCTAAAGAGTTACTAGAAGTCCACACACATCTATAGTAGCCTGTATACTGTGTACTGCTTGAACATGCTGAAGATCCTGATATCTGTATGGCGCTTTTCTGTTCAAATAAATATATACTCTAGAGTGTCACCATATTCAAATAACATTAGTTATCATACTTCAGTGTGCGTGCTATTAAAATTCAACAGTTTCCTTTCCTCAATCGAGTTCTGCCACAAATAAAATATAATGTGTCTCATCAAGTGGCATTGTAAATGGGTTTTGTATTCAACGGCCATAACTCAGTCCAAAATCATGCAATCAGAAAACCCATGTAATATGCGCAAACATTTGAGCTACAGATAAATCCTGTGAAGTTTCATTGAAATTGAAATTGAAAGTGGTATAATAAGTGTATTCCCGACAAATTTTAAAAATAAAAATCATTAAAAGGTCATTACTCTTACAAAATCATTGAACCAGAAAATACCGAGGCACAAATAGACTTGGTTTTGATAATGCTTGTAAAGTTTGGATAAAGTTACACCAGTAGTTCTTGAGGAGTAGTCCAAATAAATTTCGTGACGGACTTACGGACAGACAGACAGACAGACGGCATAGACGACATTACTCTTTAGGGGCGACACAAAACGCCTTTGCTACTGGTTTTTGAAACGGCTAAAATAAAGTCTTTCATTAACCTTTTACCTCATAAAGGCTTGTTTTGATGGATTTTCACCCCAACCCCTTTTTGAGGCCTCAAATAGTGCCCTATTTAGATCCCAAATCACTGTGTTTCGATTGAGAAATTTTGTTAAAAAGTAATCACTTTTTTGGCGCCGCCCCTATCAAAAAGGTACACAAAGGGGTTGCCCCATTCTGTTGAAGGTTGGTGGGGGTTGAAGGGGACGATAGTCCCCCTCATCGTCAAGAGAAATTTGGACATGTGACAGGCTGTAATGGCAGTTATAATGTTCGCATTAGAAAAAAGTCCTTTTAATTTTAACAAACTTGAATTATTAAGGAATAATGTATAATGTTTTACTAATAGACTATTTATATGTACAAGTAAGAACAATACGTTATTTGAATACGATGTTATAATGCTTAAATGTAGTAAGACTGCGGGAATCATGCGGGAAGATGAATGACTTACTGGTGCATGACTGTCATGCCAATGACATGCAACAAATTGCATCTTACTTCTTATATCAATGTAAAAATCATTTAACAAAATGTATTAACAATGAAAACACCCGACATGAGCAATTTCAATTGTTCATTTAGGGGTGCCAAAAACACATTTTGATATATTTAAGATCTTCTTTAGCAAATTACTAATTGAACTGCTCTTTTAATGCTACAAGAATGAAAATTCATTGTTTGTTAATTATTTTTTTCATAATTACTTGACAGGATCTCTGAAATTGAACCGTGTAACTCTATTCAAAGATGCTTCCAAAGCATTAATGTTGTAGCAACTACATGTACATATTTTACTTATCATAATTATAATTAAAAATATCCATATCTAACACTTTGGTTTCTGGAGTCGTACTTTTATGTTTTAATTATCTCAAGTGACGAAATTAAAAACATCATACCTGTCTTTTAAATGTAGCAGTAAGTCTTGGTGAGACAGGATATAGTTTATCTACTGTTATCTGTACTTCCTTTCCACTTGTAACGCTGTGTGTAGCTGATGATGCTTTACCTATAAAACAAAGCACACGCATTACTTGATGCAAGGGAAAATGCCAATTATTGGTCGGATATCCAGGATGTTAGTTTGTTTACACTGTTATTCCGAAAGAATGTTACAGCAGCATGCATCCAGATAAGCAAAAATATTTTTAAAAAAAATCATACTTGTGAAAAATGATTTTAGGTAGAGTAGAAAGATTCGAGATTCAAGTAATAATTTTCATGCTATGAGCGATTAATGGTTAATTTTTTTATCAAATGTTTCTATATTTCTACAGCGTTACTAATGCAGTAAGGGCGTTTTTTGCATTATTTGACATCATTTTGTAATAAACGTGGGATGTAAGTGCCATTGATAATGTGTAAAATGATTGCTTTTGGTTTAATTACGATAATATATATTTAATTTCATTTTCAAAATTTTAGGCATTAATCGGGAGGCATACTGTTATAAACAAGACAACCAATAATCAGCTGCAAATTCCAAGTCATCATTTTCCGAGCTAAACAATCGACATTCAGCTCAACATTTGATATTCTGTACTTTAAATCAAATTTAAAAATGAATGTTAAGCTAGACAATCGACATTCAGCTCAACTTTCGGTATCGTTAGATTTCAACACAATTTCAAAGGTTTGTCTTGCGAAAAGGTTGTTGCACATTCAATTAAGATAAGCCAGATATTAAAAAAAATCAGACCTGTCAGTTTTTAAATTTCTAAAATATAAAATGTGAGAATGTGAGATTGATTATTTCGGTGTCGTAATATATTCTGAACATTCAATTGTAAGACTGCACGGTGACACTCGCTAAATGTATGTATTGTAAACATGTATTGTTAATTATCTATGCACACCGAGAAAGAAAAATGCGCCAATTTAGCTGTTTAATATGATGGCTGATTTGTGCCATTTGTGTTTTCGCCCCACGCCCCCGCCATTTTAACTCGTTAATTCTCGACTTTTCGCTCGGCGGTGTCGGGGGGCGAAAAGTCATTGGGATGCAATACAAATTAAAACATTTAACGAGTTCGAGCCTCACAAGTTGTCTAACTTTTTTCCTTTTTTGTTTCCTTTTTTCAATTTTACTGAAGATGCAAATGAATTATAAAACATAGTAGTTTTTCTTATAAAATCTAATTATTTCAATTTACCGGTAATAATAGTTTTAACCTGTATTGTGTGAAGTATGCAGTAGTCATAATACTTGTGCAGTGCACGAGTATTTCGTGCCAACTGAAATATTGTTGAAACAGTTTGTATACATGTATTCATTCCGCTTAGTATTAAAGATAAGGTTGTACAAATTTGCTAGATATTACTTTTGGAAACAAAAAAAATGTGAAATGAGAAATTATTACAACACTTAATGTCAAGAAAAATATTACATATTCGTATTTGATTGTTTATATATAGAAATTATTTTTGAGCAAAAACAGTCTTGCATTGATATTTTACTAAAAGATTAACTGATAACATTACCAACTGCGTTACGATGACAGTTGATTAATTTGTCGATATTTTAATTTATATCGGAAGCCTGCGTGCCTAAAGATAATAAACACAACATGATAACTGTTTTACATCGTAATAGTGGAAATGTCCGCTGCGTCACTAAATAATCATCCTAAACGGACAGTTTCATAATAACAATGTTGAAATATGAAAGTTATCTCAAACAAACTAATATTAGAACTTGTCACTAAATCTTTAGATTAAAATGTTAATATTCATACAACTGCTTCACAATTCAATTATAATGATTATATTGAGTTATTTTAACATCAAGACATGAAGTGATGAAGGAATGTAGATTTCTTCTTTTCAATAGTAGTTTTAATTTACCAATATCTTACATTCTATATTTAGACGTTTTAACTGACTTTCATCAAATCCATTCCTACATTTATAATCCCCTCCATCGGTAATGTTGGTGTTGTGTATTGTCAATGTGAACGATGATGTTCCTTTGCTGTCTGTATATTTGTTGTTGTCCTCTGGTCTTACAGCAACCCCATTTGCTACGAGATCTCTGTTTATTCCATACCAGCCAGTAAAGCCAATATTACCAGTAACCTGACATGTTAGAACTGTATCATCACCACAGTTACCAGCGCTTGGTACTTGAATAGTGGATGTACCTACAAAAAAAAAAAAACAACAAATAGTTGTAGTTTGATTTTATTGACCTGTCAATTATGAATATATTATAACACTCATTGAAATAATTGGTCCACTCCGTTTAAGCCCGGGAAATAAACGAGATTTAATATTGAATATACAACTAATGTTTTAAAAGATACACCGTCATTATACCCTAAAAGCACAGAAGGTTAAGTTATTGCCTAAAATAAGGATGGTCTGCGTTCGAGCCTTACTGTTCCTATTTTTCTTTTTAACTTTATTTTCAACTTTATATTGTAGTGAATTTAATAGACATTGCTTGATCATATGACGATTGCATTTTAGATATTCATATTTTAGGATGTTGCTGAAAATAAGTAACTTTTTTTCGCAAAAATAATAGCAAAACATATTTAAACGAAAACAACAGCGTAAAAGGAATCTCATCTTACAATGAAAATATAGAGGATATTTGTTTGTTTTGCATGTAAGATTGAAATATAATTTCACTGAGTGAACAACAGATGTAATATTTTCACGAGTGGCGTAGCCACGAGTGAAAATATAATAGCTGGTGTTCACGAATGAAATATATTTCAATCTTATATGTAAAACAAATAAATTTTCTTTTTATTTCATGATTTTTAAGTGATTTTAAGTATTTTTTTTACTGATTTTGCCGCGTAACGTCGCGCGTTCTCCTTTTTTACGTCATCACATCATGACGTCACATCATCAATTTTGAAATATAGTTCTGTTAAATTCCTCTAACTTTGTTACTTTTTTAACATGATGTATGGTGACATCGACTTTCTTTTCATAAAGAAGCAAAATGTACGCATGACGGCATTTATTTCTGCCCGTTATTCCATTTAGTTATGATTTTCTTTTCATCCGCATTCAGATATAGTTCGGCTACAGTGAAAATTATATTTTATAAATTTCACTAGTGGTTTATCGGAATATAATCATCTGATATATTACAATAAAACACTGGAAAGCATGAAATAAATGAATAGAACACATATAAAAAAACCAAAAACGCATGGATCGTTGCTATATCGATCTTTCAACACGTAAGAAGGATGTGTTGTAGAAATTATAAGATCCTTTTGCGCTTTTAATCTCAGGTTGATTATTTTAAAATTTGAATAAAAACACATATTGCAGAGTACATCTCACGACACTAACAGAAAATTTATCGAAGATTGATATATCGATCTTGTGCACTGATATACCAGTATGCAATCAAATCAAACAATAACATTTCATCAGACCTCTCCACAGTGTTCAGACTGATTGCTGGCGGCATCCATTTTTGCGTATCTGATTGTAGTGAACGAATCTCATTTAAAGCGTAAAATCATTAGGAGCAGTCTACAAAAATTGTTTTGCTCATGCTCCGTTTCAAAATACGACTTAACCTAAACGAAAAATTTACATCGATGTGAAAAAATCGGTACAAAGAAAAAACGGAAAATATCATTTATGTTACTAAGCTCACGTGGATGTTTCATTCCGTTTTAATTTTTTTAATTGTATAAATCGATTACTGTATTGTTTACTGAATAGCGTTTTAACTATTTCATGTTCCGATAAATAGTAACAGTGAATTTTACAGGCACAACATCACCATGCACTATTATATGACCGGGTGAACCGTGTACCGAAATTTTGCTGCTCTTTAAATTTTGAACCGGTATGACTAAATAACGTAACGGAGAGTTTTTGGTGCAAGTGGCACAAATTTTACAAATATTGTGGTTGGAGGCATGCAGCTTTATATACTGTTTATTCTAATCAAATGATATAAAAACATTTTTTATTATAAGAGTGCAGTTATTCCGCTCAATTCGCAGTTTCTGTCCTTTGAGCGTAAAGACCCTTTTGTTTGGAAAATAATCTCTTTCTGATAAGAATAACTCATTTATTTTTGATAAGGTTCAATTATTTATTAAATTATCTTGTAGATTTGAATCTTAACATTTTTATATTATCTGTACTACTTGCCACGTTCAATTGATATCCCTACATACTGAACTTTATCCCTCTTTTTTCTTTTCTTTTTATTTAATGTTTTCTTCTTCTTTCTCCTTGTGCATTTTTCCCTAAGTGCTCTACTATCATACATTTTGGTTTGTAACTGTCTTATCATGATTAGATAATTCCATATATCAGGGAAGAACCGTTTGCTGATGTTGTAAGAACTCGTGGTGCAACCCTTTTGCTATTTTTGTATTTATATTATGATAATATTAAGAGGATATTTTTCGTTTGCGTGAAATATGGTATATATTTTCACTCAACATGATAAAATGCCACATACGTATTTTCACGAGCCGGTACGGCGAGTGAAAATATGTGACATTTTATCACGTTGAGTGAAAATATATACCATATTTCACGAAAAACGAAAAAATTACCTTTTTATTTAATTTCATTATCAAAGAAAATGGTAACGAATTCCCTTGCTTGCTACCAACTGCAATTGTACAGCGCGCAGTAATTTATGCGTAAGCACGCGCTGTTTGGCGCTACATTGTGACGTCATGTAAACAACTCTTTAAACGTCTGTACAGCGTTAATTACTGAATTAAAGATATTGGTGTTCGGATTAATTTTCTTAGTTAGACCATTTTCTATCATGCTAGATAGTTTTCAAAACAATATTCAAGAAAAAGTTGTTTTGTATTTATCAGATTTTTTAAACAAACCGGCGAAAGAAATCCCTTAAAATAAATATGAGTTTTGACTCCGCCCACTTTCATATTTACATTTCATATTTATTCTTAAAAAATATGAAATATATTTGACTGATATATAGAGGATATTGAATGAGTGTAGTTTAATACTAAATTTATTGAACGAGTTTTATAAAATCATATTATGCGAGCCTCTGGCGAGCATAATATTATTTTATTCAACGAGTTCAATAAATTTAGCATTGAATCTATACGAATATAATATTCTATTTATCACATATGTAAAATAAGAGCAGTAAACTGTTAAAATGAGTACATTTTCAATGACGCACACAAAGTGTAACGCTAACATTAGCACGCTTTAGCGCTATGTTTCCATATAGCGCAAATGACGTCACGTCAAAGTGTTATTACACTAGTGTAATATCGTTTTTATAAAATGGCTTTATTACACTCCTGTGCCGTGGTTTATGTGATAAAGCACAATATTTCATGGGTAAAATTATGTTATAAATGTGTAAAAAAGAGCAATAAAGTATGTTTAAATTTAAATAAATTTTTTATGTAAATCACGGACTTGTTTGATTAACAAACTTTATGCCCGTTTTGAAAAATGTAAAGGAAATGTTTCCATATATATACTTAGCAAAACATTAACCGAAAATGTGCTTATTGAATTTTATAAGTTCTAAACCCCGTGACATATTTTAGCTGCATATACATATATGGAGCTAAAGTATATCTGTAGTATATACATGTGTATATCATTTATGTTATATTTTTATTTGATGACATAACATAAATTGTACCCTTATAGAAAAAGTACTCTTAATGTGCCAAGAAAAAAGTTCATTTCTCCGGCATATAATCAATCAAAACATTTAAAAAAATAAAGTGTAAAACAAACTTTCATTATGATACTATATTCAATTATGAATATATATAATAAATTCTACTTTGTTAAAAAAAATGTAATTTATAAGCCCTCCTTGTGTCTTGTATGCACAATTATCCCCAAATATTTTCGAATTAAAAAAATTTCCACAGCAGCAAAAAGACCTCTCGCATGCTTCTTTTTAAAGAAGCAAACTTGTAAAACAATAAAAGCCTTAGACTGACTGAAGCAGCACATAGTTTATATGATTATGCTATTTGTTTTGGTAATTTAGGCGTCTAAAAATTATATTGAAAACGGAAGACAAACCCTTCCTAGCAGTAATATAATTGGCAAAATCGGTTCAGGTAGCAATTACCTTTATAACCTTATAACTATTTTATTAATTCCCCCTGATATTATACAGTTATTTCATAGGTGATTTGGGAACAGTCAAGCTGTTGGCCCGAGGAAGGCAACAGTTCAAAACACTACCCCCTCCACTTCGGGCCAACAGTTTGACTGTTCCCAAATCACGGATGAAATAACTGTTTTATTACCTGACCAACTACTGTTTTAATAGTACTAGCAGAAGAAAAAAGGAAGATAAAATAGTTTTGCAAATATGTTAATAATTAAACCTAATACTTTAAAGTTCTATGTCACGTCACGTCTGGTTTATGATCAAAATCAATGGACGCTTCAAGTGGGAACCTCTATGACGCCAATGACGTCAGAGCACGCGAGGGAAACAGTCGAAACTATTGACCGGTCAACAGTTCGCGAAGGTAAACGTTTTTAGAATTTCAGAAAACAGTAAAAAATACTAAATTACATTTATATAAGGTATTGATAATGAAATGCCCCAGAGGCGAAACTTCTCATGGAAAGAGGAATTGTATTATTTCGTCATACGGAGGCTTCTTTAGATACCAAAACATAAGAAGAAATGCCGATAGGAAACCATTTTTGTTTTTTTTAAAAAAATACATATTTCTGTTGCTAAGAAATTTATAACACGCAGCTTTAACATTTGAAGTTATTGAATACAAATGAAATTATGATTATGATTAATACGTACCTTCTGAGAGCGAAATGAATATTCCAAATATCAGAAAACTTAAATTCAGGTTCATGGTTGCTTTAAAACATCATTTGTACTGTGTATTTATATATGTTTAAATCTTCCTGGTTTGAAGTATGTACGACAATGTTAACACGTAGAGAGTTAAATATAAACGTGAGTGTTTAAATTTATTTAAAATATATACATACCACAGAAACAAATAAATATTTCCTTCTATAGAAAGAGCAAACATAAGTTTTATATTGCTAAAATAATGGTATTAAAGCATGTTGGATGCTTATCACCTGAAGAAAGTAGCATTGAATGTGAAATGATTTGTCATGAAAGCAGTAAAATGTAAACAAAGTAGTATTTTAGCTTTGATACAAAATACTAAATCACTATATTACTGCACCTATTGCTAAAAAGCAAAACAATGCAAAAGATTATTCATATAATTGGCAAATTAGTAACTGTTTGGAAACTATAACTGGATATAAGAAATAAAAAGTTTTTGGTGAATGAAAATTAAAGCATTTCATTTTATTCAGCCTGAATAAACACATCGGATAACAAAAGTAATGCGTCTTTTATTGTTATTTTTGTTTCATTTTAAATTGAAAACTTTCATATTTAGTGTAATGTTGCAGCTTAAATAGGTACTACCTGAGGAAACAAACGTTTCCTTTAATTGCTTATCAATGATATACAAACGGGAACGGGACTGCAGATAGTGGCTCATGTTTCCTATCCTGAAACTAAATACCGTTTCTTATTATCCGAGTGTACGGTCTCTAAGAATATAATATATATAACAATCTAACATTATCTGCTAGTTTTTATACTCTGTTAGATATCATTCATATTTCTTGAACATCCAAAAAGTTGCCCCGTACTTCATTTCAGTGTTGATATATATTTTTCTGGTTCTCCGGGTTATTTTGATTCCAGTACATACAGTGTTGAAAACCGCTTAAATCGGTGCTAGGGTTGTTGTTGCAGTTTTTATAAACTTTCATTGAACAACCTCGATCGCGCGTCAGCAATTTTCATATAATTTTGTTGTTTTCATCGCTGCCGAGAGATCTCCCTAATGTTTGACTATCGTTCATTAACCTTTAAGTTACAAAAGGTAAAGTATGAACCCCGGAAATATGGCAGCCATCCCCGTAAAAGAGTACTACTTTGAGGCAGAAATGGTGACCATAAACCTTTCTGTAATTTCAACGGTCGAAGAAAATAAATACGCGAGTCATTGAACTGCAGACAAAAGACCTATAGTACACAGTAGCCTAAGACAGTATGAGGTTTGGAAGCCTTGACCAAGCTACATATAAGGGTGTCTTCATTCAGACTATTTATGTTTTGAGGTCGCACGTCTTAAAGTACCTTAAAAACATCATCCTCTGAAGAAGAAGAAGCTTTATTCTTTCATAAATCTCACAATACACAATTGACAAAGCCATTATAGGTCATAGTACATTTTTTGGTATATACACATATAAATTGATATTGGCATAGTCAATAATAAATGTGTCAATATAGTTAACAAAGTATATGTAAAAATAGTAAGATGCAAACAAACAGGATACACTACTCTTACATTTTTTAATGCATTTGATTCGTAATTACTTCCCTTACATTTCAAAGGAATATGTCTGAGAGTGAGACTAGAACAATAAAAACCGAATAGTTGTGTTCCTTAAAATTGTGTATCTTTTGAAAATATCTGTTTTTGTTCATAATTGAATCTTAAATGTTTATTAAGATTGATATAAAATATAAACTAAGTATAAAACATTATTTTGCATCTTGTTATTTTTAGGTATTATTTGTATATATTAAACAGTTTTCTATCATGTCAGTACATACGTGCGTAAACATTTTCTATTTACAAATACATGGAAGTACTGCTGCTTTAACTTGTAGAGAAATATTTATACGCAATTTGACGTCATATATTAATTAAAGCCATGATAAAATCAACAATTGACTGTTAAACTACTCATGAAGTTTAACACAAATATTCGTGAAAATATGAATATGTATGTTTTTTCTTTGTATATGCCGCAGTAAAACCATGTGCAGTCAATAATAACACAATATACTATCTAAGTATTATATCTACATCTTCTTATATCAACTGCCTTATATACATATATACAGATACATTTCTTATTACTTTAACATTTTCTGACGAAAAACAATTTTATCGTTTTAAACATGCTTGGTTGAACTCTGTTGTATCTATTTATATATTTATCTCTAATTGTGTCATAAAGGTTAGTAAACACTAAAAAAGGAAATGAAATTCATCTTCTAACTTATTACAGAATATGCAAAGTCTATTTTCTCTCACAGTTCTATTTCACAGGCCACATTCTATATTTAATCGATGTGAGGATACTTTCAATCTACATGCTTTTCTATATTTAGTAACATTAAGTATCTTAAGGTATGGTTGAAAACCTAACTACATATTTATGTATAAAAAGTAGCTCTAGTCGAGATATCAATCCTACTTTGCCATCATCGTACAAAAACATCCTTTATTCTTTGCTTATAAATTTGTACAAATATGTGAGAATCTTCTCCCTGTTCTAGGCAAACATAATAAAAAAGCTAGTCTCGATAAAATATTTTTTTAACACATGGAGCCCAATTCGATTTTTGAGGTTGACTTTCAATGTCATTTATCATCATTAATGTAAAATGTTCAGATACTTCTAAAAAGGGAAAAAGCAAAGCACTGTTCATAGTTTTAGAACATTCAATCAAAATTACCAGATAAATATGTTATCTGATGATTCACAACACTTGCTCAAAGCAAAGACTATTTTATTCAGTTACATACAAAAATGTTGCTGGTAGACTTATTTTCACTCGATTTTAAATCTTTCATTGAACAACTGCTCCGTAAATCTTTTTTTCTTGTATCTTTTTTGCGTTACTTAAATCAAGTAAGGACCTTAAACATATTTTTGCCTTTGCTTTTTTCAATGATAACGATAAATCACGGTACCCCTTGTTGCCTTAGAAAATAGATTATTAAGTACAAAATATCCTTCTAAAATAGCCTGACATACTTGTAAATTTGAATGTCTTTGCACAAATAAACTTTTAAACGATGCCTAATTCTTATTCTATCGCTTTTTAACTTTTGAAAATTAGTATTCTAGAAAAATGCATTTTTACCGCATGTAAATACTTTTTAGTAATGCATGTGTACATATGACATTATTCAACGAGTGGAATATTTTAATTTTCGGCTACAGCTTTGTTTCTTTCCGGAATGCTCATGTTTTCATATGTACTAACTGTAGCATCATCTCCTGAAAAAATATAATGTACAAATATGGTACTGTAGCAAACGCATCAAAAAAACAAATAAATAATAAATAAAAAAATAAATGAATAAATAAATAATAAAAAAGAGGGTTAAAAAATGTCAAATTTTCAAATAACTGAGGATGCAAACTTTGATTAATTGCATGGGAATTATCATAAAGTTTCTAAAAAGTCTTCGAAGATTTATTTGAAATCGACATTAACAAAAATGGTTTAAGCTAAATTTCTTGTAGATATTTTTTGCTGTTTTATTGAGAAAACATTACTTATACTAAATATCTGCAGATACCTATGGTAGACAAGATAACCTCGCCGTAAACATTGTTTCTTGTTCCATGTTTCAAGTCTTCATACACCCTATTTTCAGATCCTTGCCTGAAAAAAAAAAATATATTCCAAAAAAGTGTTTCACGTAGGAGACATAAATGTGGAAATGTTCATGTTAGCAGATAAAAAATATAGTTTCTTTGGAATTGATTACAAAAAGGTGAAATTAAATAACTAAAACATAAGCAACCAACAGGGTCTAACAAGCTTCTTATTATAAAAAAGTACGTCGTAACCCTGAACAGATTTATAAAAGCTTGCCATTATTTTAACACGCTATTATTACTTCTTTCCATTTATTAGAATAAAATATTTCCAATCTTATTTTGTTAAGATGCGTGACTTGCTTTCAACAATTATTTCGTACATTTATGAACTTTGGTATGTTTGTTTTTACATAGTATTACAAACAGTTACTCTGCATGTTACCAACAGCAAATCATAGTTTTGTACCCTATGTGCCATATTTTTTCACGGAAGTAGTCTTTTATCATTCTTTCAATTCAGATACTTTTTTGATATTTGCATACAAATATAATACATATCTTACACGTTCGATTGAGGAATACTGACTGTTGTGTTGTCTGTTTTATTCTTGGAAACGAACTCTGAAACTTATAAACATTATAACAGTAAAGAAAACTGCTAGTTTGTTTTACATATAAAAGTTATACCAGATTATTTATGTTTAAGCAGACGTATTAAAATTTGAAATATTTCAAAGTCATAGATAATTAAAGAAGCAAGTAGAAATCACAGAGAATCGGCTTGTAATTGAAGGATTACATTTTGTATTTAGTATCAGACATAACAACCACGAAGGAATTGAGAATGGAAAGTCCATGATACATGGTCCAATATTATGTATTTTTATATAGCAGTTTAAAAAAAATGTTCTAAAACAAAATATCATTACCCATCATACACATGTTCATACTAAACCACTTAAAAATTATCAGCATTGTTTTTATTTTCAAGCAATAGTTTACAATATCAAAATGATACATTTCTATCGTTTAAATATTTTTTTAATACTTATGTATAGTAATATCAGCTGATTAGCAAGTTTATTTATATATGCATTTTGCTCATACATGCTCATATGTCTAGCCAGTCTCGAAGTCTCGAAGTTAGGGATTTTAGGAGAATAAATTTACATCTTGTAGAGAATACACGTGTGTGTTTGTGTTATATCACTATTTTGTGAAGCCTCCTTGATTATTATAACTCCCAACAACAAAACATGGTGGCAGAAGAAATTTAAGTGGATTTTAAAAGATAACACTTGATTAATATAAGAACATTATAAATAAACATAAGAAATGAACATTGTTCCCAATTTTAAAATGGAATTAACGAGAATTTCTCCACCATCAATGGATTGGCAATCATATAACCTGCTAGAAGCTTTTGAAAAATTTAAAAGACATGCACAATTAATGTTTTTGAGACCATTAAACGGAAAATCGGAGCCAGAACAAATATCATATTTATTGTCATGGGCGTGAGATCGAGAAATACACTTAACATGGACAGACATGTCCGAGGAAGACGCTAAGAGTTTCAGTGCAGGGTGCATGTAAGACCTAAACAATATCCGATTTTCGGACGCTACAAAGTCTTCAATGAAATTCAAGAAGACAGCATAAACTCGTACATTACAAGAGTGCGTATCAGCGCAAGAGAATGTCATTTTAATGACACGTACATTATGATTCGTGACCGCCTAGTGTCCGTGTGCAAATACGACAAATTAAGAGAAAGCCTTATTAATAAGAGAGCCACTATTTCTATGGATATGGCAATACAAATAGCTCAAAGCATGGAATATGCTAAACAGTTAATGATGACCGTGTGGCACAACGAAACGGTATATGTCCACCACGTTCGGAACAAAACGACACTGGCTAGACACGTTACTGATCATGAGCAATGTGCATTAATTAATAAACTAGTTGATATCAGTTATCAGTTGATATTACTACATCTCCTTTCTTTACAAAATAAAAATAACTTTTTGCATCATCATATAAATACTAAATAATTTATGAGTAATTTTATTTTGCTCCAAAACATTACGGAAATTGTGTCCATTGTAGACCAGTTCATTTTAATAGGTTTGTTAATCTTATATCAATTAACACTTGCCATTGGCCATCACTGCTTTTAGAACAAACCAAAAAAATATATATATATAATATAGTTCGAATTATTTTAGATGAATCCCACATATGATATTCTACTCTATAATCAATATCGTAAAAATGATTTGTTTTTAACTTTCGTTTTATTTGTCCATTTTTACATATAATTTATAACAGTTATGTATATTATAGATATACATTTAAAACAATACTTACGTTGTTGACAACAAAACAGAACTTTCCTTTTGTAAATGAAAAATGTACACAACCCAAGCGCAATGATAGTAAGTGACTGAACTGTCGCCAAACATATAATCGCTATGGCAAAATATGAGTTGTCTGTATAAAATATAAAAACATGTTGCAATATCATTATTATTCACAAGTTCATTCTACAAAGATAAAGCTACACCAACAGTATTTACTGTATACAAGTGCTAATATTTTTGTTTTCCTCGTGCAGCGACCAACAAATATTAGCAATTTTTCTGAAATATATGTTATCCTATATGTATATATAAAGAAAATTAGAAGTAATCACATGGACGTGGGACAGGGGCTATCAACTCAGGTGGTAATACCACGTGTACCTTCATGATATCTTACTTAGGGAATAGTTCAATTACAGCTTTTTGATTTGTATTTAGAATAAATGTGGTAATATTGCAATAAAACATAATGTATGTATAATAATGTAAACATGTGGTTGAAATGAACAATTACCAGACACGAAAACATTGACTGTCTGCTCTACAGTACGACCATCCAATCGCCTTGCTGTGCACGTGTATTCCCCCGTATCTTCTGTGGTAACCGCTCCCAGACTAAGAATGTTGTCTTTGCTATCTTGTCCCCAGGATATGGTGCATGGTGGGTTACATTCAGATGTACATGTTATATCAGGCATGGCGTCTCCACTAACCAAATTATAGAGTGTCTTTCTTGGTGACAGCTTGAGGGATTTTATCATGCAACTGCTATGGTAACTGCCCGATAACACTTGCCTGATAATTATTTTTGATATCACGTCAGTAGCCTGATATCAAAAATTAGCCCCGCCCATTTTAACGGACTTTTTTCAATTGCTTATATTCGAGCATTTTCATCAGCATGTGAATTCTACAATGTAATCTCATACCCTTACAAGTCTTGAATCAATATGCGATATTTATTTATCTATTTATTATTTCGATTTCAATTACGAATAAATTAGATAGCGAATAGTTTTAGCACCAACTAAATGAAGTGACGTCATAATTTATATTGCAAATGACATCATCGATGTTCACGTCATACTATACATGTAATCATAACAAACAGGCTGACGATTTTCTTTGAGAACTTGTCAATGTTTACTTTATTTCGCCGGATTATTATTTACAGTAATAAGTGAACAAATTGTTTCGTTTAAAAAATAAGACGCATGTTTGTGTAGCTTGTGTTTGATTGCCGATTTGACTTTTCTTTGATTGAAATTATCGTGAACTTTTGAATTTGACAATTCAAGACAAAAATTGCAGTAAAGTTTAGTTTATGTGATTCTAATTTCTAAGCGGATTTTTGGATCGATGTTTAAATTAAAGGTAAGAATGTTATCGTATTAGGCCTACATTCTGTTCAAAAATTCCCCTTTTTAACGAAATTCGCTATTTAAAAGTAGATTATTTTGACAGTTATTATGTGTTACATGATAAATAGAAAAACATGCTACTGTCTTTTGATATCAATTTTATCAGGCTCGGCTGATATGGGCAGAAAGGGCTCGGCAAGCCTCGCCCTTTCTAGCCCATATCAGCCTCGCCTGATAAAATTGATATCAAAAGACAGTAGCATGTTATTCTCTATGAAGTGGTCGATCTTTGGATATGAAAATATTAACGTAATAAAATTGCACATTTTCCCGCATCTGTCAATTATTGCATTATAAATTGTATTATCGATTTATTCAAATATTAATTCTTACATGTCCCGCATTTTTCCCTTTTCAACATTGAAGAACCGAAAATGTGTGTTATTATGCAATAAAATCACTGTTTGACGTTCTATATTTAGACATGTGACGTAATCATTATACATGTGACGTAACCACTTAAAACGCGATGCACTGAAAAAAAGGCAATCGGAACATCATCGGCTATTATCTATAATAACCTCGGAAACATTATAGACTGAAAGTAATTCTACCACGTGGATTCAGATGTAAACAGAAACACAGAGTAATGTCAAACGAATATGTTTATATTTGACATCCAAAGGAAAATAAGGTCTGTTTCGGTACAATTCTGATTTAAAATATGCCTGACAACCATTTTTAATTCTGAAATGCCGACTGATGTACAATTTCAAACAAATCCGACTAAATGACAACAGATTGGCATTTTGTGCTTTCGGTTTCTACAACCATAATAGTAAATATATAAATAATGTATTGTTTCCTTTTGTATGTATGAATTTACTTATTTTAGGTGGATGTTTACTTGATATATTGGAAATAAACTTGCCAACAACTCCAATCATTAAATTACTATTTGTTAACATGTTTAGTTTCTTAGCGTAGGTTAGACCCAAAATACTGATCCGTTTGTGTTTATACTATTTGTTTGGTCCTTTTCCGGAAATTCGGAAAACCCCAAAAAGGGACCCTAGAATAAAGAAAAAATGTTAAATTTTTTGAGTATGAATTATGGGGGTACATGTTTAATGTATGCTACATTTTAACCTCAAAATAACGTGTTCATTAAGAAGGTAATTGACTGGCTCCGATTAAGTTTGAATCCCGCTTGTATTCAATTATACATTTATAGCTTAAATGCAGTATTAAAATGAACGTGTTTTTAATTAAAAGGACTGTAACAACAACAACAACAAACTGCAAAAAGTAATAAGACTTACCAGCAACAAAAATACTGACAGTCTGTTGTACAGTCTGGCCACCTATTCTACTAGCAGTACATGTGTACTCTCCTGAATCTTTATTCTTAACAGATCCAAGACTGAGTGTCTTTCCTTTACTATGTTCTCCCCAGGAAATTTTACATGGTGGATTACATTCAGGGGTACATGTTATGTTGGGCATGATATCTCCACTGACCAAATTATAGTGTGTTTTTCTTGGTACCAGCATGAGAGAATGACTTGGTCCATCTATGTGTATATTTTTCATAAATCAAAAAATCTGAAGAAATTCTTATATAACAAATTTAGGATAAAAATGTTTTGCAGTGACGACAGATAATTCGTTTACAAACGTATATGAAATTGGTACAAGTTATATGATTTTGGGTAATGTAAATATAATGCGACATTTTGAAGTGTACCAAATATTACACCGTAAATATTATGAGGTTATGATACAGTGCTGAGTACAATATTGAATTCTATAGGACAAACACTTATCTGCCAAAGGCGATAGTCGTGTCCGATATAGTTATGCCAGTTGTGTACCCGTCCAATAGAATCAGTATTGTTCTCAACAATGTTAAATTACCTTTTTATTCCACTCTATCATTTTTGACATTTTTGACAGAATTTTGTTACTTCATTTACAAAAAATACAATTACAGTATCTTATTATGTGTAAAATAAACTATTATGTTGTTACATGTTCCTTGAATTCGCTTAAAGGTCGTAGCAATGTGTAAGCTAAATTTGGATGCGAACCGTGTGCAAGGTATCCATCTTTTCTGTTATTATATTAAACTGAACTTCGATCCTACATCAGCACAAAATATATAAAAATAAACGAGAATAATATTGTGCATCTACTATGTACATTGTTGACTAAAGTTTTAATAATTTGTTATGCATACATTTACGTTTACAATATTTTAATATTTTCAAAGAAAATACTTTTCCTGTGTTACAACATTGTTCCTACATTTTACTGTTATAGTGGTATTCACTTCAGTGATTCTTCCATCATCTTGTATAGCACGGTATGTTACATTCCTTTCATTGAGACTTTTTCTGAGGCTAGGTATCCACATAAGATCACCTTGCTCAATAAAACTGGCTGTTTCTTTGTCAGATTTACCATCTAATAACCAGACCATAGTTGCGTTCGTTAACGGTCGCTTTATCAGTGAAGCTTGCGGATGTGCAAACACATATATTGGTTCATTTTCTTCTTGACTATGACTTGGCTGAATTCTTGTTCCTTTAAGTTGGTAAGCATAAAGTTTAGTAGAAATGTTTACTTTCAATTGTTTCACATAAACTGAGAAAAATAGAATAATTTTCTTTCGTCCGTTATTTGCCATCTGTTACACTTAGTTATAATGGCATAAGTTTTGCTTCTTTTCTTTTATTTATTGAATGAGTAAGAGGTTTCATTAGATTTAATAAATATAAAGTGAAAAACATAAATGGGATTGAAGGAAAATAAATGAGATTTCAGTTTTAAAGATAATACTCACGCATTACATAAAGGATATAACAATCGTTATCACGACCATTACTTATTAGGTATGTCCCGTTATCCTCCATACGGACGTTGTTTAAATCTATTTTCAGAATGAATTGATCATTAGATCCAGAGTGGAAACTAATGTTTGATCTGTATTTCCAAGAAACATCATAATAATAAGTACGTATTTTAGGTGCGTCGGCTACATTGGCACTGTAAAGATATCCTGTAGTTGACCCCGACGTCCTTATTATACTTAAGCGATGTTTCAATATGTCTGTGTTGTTGTACAGAAAAGTTACTGTTGTTCCCTCTGGTGCAAATATTGTTCGATTGTAATCGCATTCTGCAGAATTATTACAGAATAAGGAGAAATGAAACAAATAACGAAATGTTTGCATAAATTCATTTTTTGTGTAAATATATCTATAAAACAAAGTTAAAAAAAAAAAATAATTAAAAAAAACATACAAAAAAACAATGACAAAAACAAAAAGACAACAACAACATAAAACAAACAAACGAACAACAACAGCAGAAGCAAAAAGCAACAACAACAACAATAATAAAAACAACAACAAATATATGACATATATTTTAGAAAAGAGTAATACATAGAGGATGTTTGTTTGTTTTTTGTGTAAGATAGAGTGTTAATAAAGTTTTTTCCATATATATATGTGAAAGAGATTTTGACCACGGATGAGCCATGTTCAAAGCTGCGGTAGAAATCACCAAAACGAACTTTCTGACAAACTTCAGGACATTTGGAATGAAAATATTACCTCTAGAATGTAATCAATATTTTTTCCATTATTTGGGTTGTGTGACCTATAGTTTGACCCCAGATGCCAAATTTTCAAACATGACCTAGAAACCATCTAAACAACCTTTCTGACTAATTTCAAGGATATTTAGACCTAAACAGTATCATCTACAGTGCTAGCAAAGCATGTTTGGGCTTTGCAACCTAGTTTTTGACCACAGATAAATTACATTTGCGCTTGAGCTAGAAATCATACAAACTACCTTACTGACCAATTTCTAGGATATTTCGACTAAACCAAAAGTATCAAAGTTTTAACGACAATAGTATTCTTCTTAAGCAAGCTTACATTGAGCACTTTGTGCCGCACTTTGTGCTCACGTGAGCTTAAAATAGTCTTTTCATTGAAAAGTGTGAAGTTATATTTTGATAATATTCAAGAAAAAATAAGTATTCCACTAAGAGGCATACAATAAAACATTACATTTACGTGCACTTGTCTTATTCTTGTTAATTTTTATTCTGTTCTTTATAAACATAAGGCTGTTATCAGGTGGATTGCAACAAACGTATTTATTATTTATTACCAATTTTCCATTTTCTACATTAATGAATGTACAAACACACATGAATAATACTTAAATACTAATATAAAGCATATACATTAACAAACATTACCTCTGCTGTATCCACGAACTAAAGCAAATCCAACGAAATAAAAAGGCAAAAGAATACACGACATTTCAAACTACCTATTGATAAGTATTGTAAGTAAAAACAATTTCAAAACGAGGAAGTGATATATATTTAATCTGTCATGTCATTGGTGGATAACTAAATCGTCAGAAGATATGAATACTTGACTGCAGCTGTTAAGTGACTTTCAATTTGATTAATCTAGTAAAACAACAACAACAACAACAACAACAACAAAACGACAACGTAAAACGAGCAAATATCAAAGTTTTGCAATACATATCTGGAAAAAAGTGATCCGTCGGAAGCATTTAAAGCATTTGAGCATTGTTGCAAGTAACACAAAAGTCCCCTACCAGTAAAAACCCCACTAGAAGAATGCGGTCATGGCCATTCAATTATGCAATTGTGGAAGACATGAATGACCTTTATTTTACTTACATAATTTACATAATCTTCTTTTACAATAAAAATATGTACAACACGTAAATAACAAAATGCAATAGATATTTGATGTACTAACGAGAAATATTTGCCCATAAGTATAACCGACATATAGGTCAATAAAGGAGGTTTCATGTAAGGACATCTTTAACCACTTTTCTATCGTGGTCATTGTAATCTACGTATCAAACTCTATTGAAAACATAAAAGCATGTCTATTTTTGGCCAGATACCTTTAAGTTAGGAAATTAAGGAAATTAATTGTGTTAATACAACAGATAATCAAAAGATTAAATTTTCTCAGGATGAATATATTAATATATATATATATAATGTTTTATCTTTTCTCTTTTTAAGTAAATGTGTTGTAAAGTTTCAAGTTCTGTAAAAGTGATCTCAGAAAACGGTTTTTAGGGACGGACAGACAGACGGGCTGACTTACAGAAGGCAAATTTTTAAAGCATACTTCAATTTGAAATAAATCCACGAAGAAATAAGAAAGTTATGGAAAGATTAAGAAAAAGTCAAAGCTTAATGTGGAGATCATTCTATAAATATCGGTGCTAGATTTATAAACCTTGTCATATCATTATGAAGTATGGGAGATTGAAGTATGAAGTAAGTCTTTTAACAAGTAACAAAGTTTAAGTAAAAAGTAAAGTTTCAAGGGGGCATAATTCTGCTAATTATCAAGCTAGAGTAATGAATTTTCTCACACATGATTTGATTGATAATAAGGAACAAATATTTGAAGTTTTAAGTAGGAAAAATAAGGAAGCTATAGAAACAAACAACATTTTTTGCATGAAAATGCTGTCGCGAATTACGCGTTATCAATTGTATATAATTTTCCTTATTCATTAATATAAGTAAAGTACTTGTTTAAATATGTATTACAATTGATATACGAGTACACCTTGTTATAACTTTTTATGTTCCAATTATTGTATATTTGTACAATTGCTTAAGGCTGACCTAAAGTACATTTAAATCAGCATTAGGCAGACCATGAAACTTAGGAAGACATTTTAGGTTTGCCTATTTTTTGGACTTCAGCCATTCTCTTGATATAACTTATTTACGGAAGTTTTGTCTTTCGGTACATTTGTTTGATAAAAATGTTCCTTGATTTTATATGCTTTATAAAATAATACGCATGATTTGTTGATTTATTCTTATTTTAAATTTAAGCGCAATTTGTCCACGATGTCTCAAATGATATAACATATAGTTAGTGATATGTTAGCTCTGGAATTGAGTGTATCCGTGTTACCTCTCTATATTCTAAACACTTTGAGATATTTCTTCAAGAATTGTTTTAAACGTTAAATAAAGCAATTGGAACATTTTGTCAAGCATTTATACTTTTCAAATGAATTTTCTCAAAACTCATTTTCTTTCAAAAATATAGATATCATGTGTCATTGAGATAAGGTATTTGCAATTCTGTTGGCAGCTGTAGTTTGTATAAAGCACTTTTACATTCAGAGACTTTATACATGGATATAGGGTCATAATCGCCTTCTTGTTTAGTATAGTTGTTTAAATGACTTTTCAGCGTTTAAAATTTTCTAGTTTCTATAGAGGCTAGAAAATTGTTGTAATTAATTGTACCTAAAAGTTTAGGTTCTAAGGTATAATGACCAGTGGCTTCTTTATTTGATACAAAAATCATTTTTGTGTAATCATACTATATATTCAACTACTGCCTTTTAAACGAATACAAGTTATTGATCACTTAAATTGTTCCTTAGTTATTCTGTCTTTTTCTTGTTTATTTTGATGAGGGTTGTTTAAGTGTAAGTTCCAATGCATTAATGTTAATCAGTATTTGATTAAATGCAAAGGTCATCATTTTATCAAAATGCTTTATTTTGATCATTTCAATAACTGTCACTTTTTATGTTTTTAAGTTTTTTAACCTTCTTCAAATAGAATCAAGTACATCTTAGCAAACACTTAAAGCGTAATATGTCTGTAATTTTGGACGTCCCCTTTTTCTCTATACTATTTAAAATTTGTTGATTTAAATAGTAAATATTCTTGTAATTTTTCATTAAGTAAATTAGATAAGTAATTGGTCAGTAAATGTCCTAAGCTAACATATTTCTGCTTCAGAGGATGAGCTTTCAAAATTGTGGTTTGTCTGTCTTCCCTCTGTTGATTTTTGTATACAACTATGAAGTTTGAATAGTGTGCCAGTTTTAGATGCAGAATATCATTTTAAGTATTAGCTGCTTTACAATATAGCTTTTCTTTATTATCATTTTTGTTGTTTTTATATACAGCTATGAAGTTTGAAAAGTGTGCCAGTTTTAGATGCAGAATATTATATCAAGTAATGGCTTCTTTACAATATAGCTTTACTTTTTCTATCATTTACTGTAAAAAAAGATCTTAACCATTTTCAGAGAGCATTACTGTTATAGTCTGAAAATATATATATTGAAAATGATTGTTTTCTTCAGTCCTGCAAATTTAAATAAAATATTTTGTATATCCTGCACAACGACAGAGTATGGGGTGTGTCATGTAAGAATCACTTTGTCCTGTATACCCTCAATATCCTTTGAAACTTGTGCAGATATTGACTTGAAACATAAAATTTATTTTAAGTGTCATAAGAGATTTTGTAAGTTAATTATTACCTTTTTATTGAAATTTATGTTTATTGGACCATGTGGGAAGCCATTTAAGGCTCCAGAGAGTGACCTAAAAGAGTAAAATAAAACTTACTATTCAGGGGCAGATAACCCAGAAACCCTTTTATTTGTTTCAATAATTATACCGTTTGATTACTGTGAAATCATTTTTGTTCACGTAGGATGAATTTTCAAGTATTGCGTGCTAGGACAAATGCGCGAATTTAAAACTACGCTAATATAAAACAAAACAAATTTATTTAATTGTCAAAATATCAAATTTGTCCGAAAGATATGCATTGACCACTACATCTCCCGAATTATGCCGCTTGTCAGTGTACATAACAATTTACCTTCTATTGTATAATCAGTACACTACATGTTAATCATTTAGTAATTTCTGATTAACACATATACACGCGAGATAGAATGCAACGTGCGAGAGAGATATTGTTCACTTTTTTGTTCTCTTTGGCTTATTGATTCAAGATATTACTAGTAGTAACTCTATAAGTTGTACATGATTATATATTAAAGAAGTGACTAATTTACCGTCAATTGTTTTCGTGTATTTGTACATAACAATTTACCTTGTACACTACATGTATATCATTTAGTAAACTATGATTAACACATATACATATAGAATGCATCGTGCGAGAGAGAAATTGTTCACTTTTTTGTTCTCTTTGGTTTCATTAATTTAGAAATCGGAAATGCGTAAAATTAAGACTGTACAAACTTACTTTAAAAAAGATAAAAGTTAAATCTTTAAGACTTGAATATTTGAGGGAAAATATTTATTAGTAAGTTGATATTACTTTTTTAAAATATATTTTACTTGGAAAATATTCTTAATGTTACAAAAAATATTTTGAATTTTTTGAAACTTAGAAATCAATATATTACCGTATTCAAACCTCATTTAACAATTGAAATATCTGGTCTTCAATATGCATAAGAGTAGATTTAATCACAAACGTTGCCACAAGTTGTTTATGGGCATATTTCACTCTTAAAAGAATTACTCGAGCTATCTACAAATAAAAATAGCTCGAGGATATTTTCATCGTTGTGTTTGTTTATATCTATAAACAGTTATAGTGGAGTAAATTTTAATGGTGTAATAAATCTTGTTTTCATAAATCTGTTCATCTCTCATAGTGAATATTTGTCTTGATTGTAAATTCTTTAAGTCATTAAGAGCAGTTTAGTTGCTTTGATATTATAAGAAAATGACATTGACCATTGCTCTGTATTTTGTGTGCCTGTTATATATATTACCTCACCACACTGTATTTACTTCAGTGTACCATTATTGTCAATAAATTGATACTATGTATTTTCGAATGTTTAAACAGTCTAATTTATAATCTATCCTGGGTATGAAGTAACATAAATCACACATTGCAGGCCGACTGATAACAGATAACGCACATAAAATAAATTATATACAAACAAAATCCACTTGTTGAAAATCTTTCAAACATACTCATATATTTAAATTGTCTGATGAAAGATTTTACTGGATACATTATCTATATATTTCTATTTACGAAGTGCGTATATTGTATTAAACTCGTACCTTCAACATTTTGAATTTAACAGGTAAGATCTAATAGCTTAATTTTATTTAAATATATTTCATGTTGTAATACGTGCATTTCCAGTTTGATTATCCTATCAAGAAAATTAAATATATTTTTAGATAATTTTCTGGAGTGTCTCGAAATTGCATTAAAGAAATTCCAGCAGTGTTGATTTCCAGAAAAAAAGAGTTTTATTCAATCTGATATTCCTTGATAAGGTAATACCAGAAATGTTAGAGACATAATGTAATTTTAAACTATTTGAACGTTGGTTGTAAATACTGTAAATATTTTAACTGAATTATGGTTTAGAAAGTCTTTTTGTTTTGACAGATTGCCAAAATAAGAGTCACATAAAAGATGAACTCGGTGTTTGTTTTTGTATTATGTAAGTACAGAGCAATTTGTAACAAACAAAAAATGAATAACTTGCATGTACAAATGATTTTAACAGTTAAGCTCATATAAACTATATTTTGTTTTATACCGAATTCATTTTATCTCGATTGTGTAGTTACTGTTACATTTAAGCTTATAATCCTTAATTATAATAACCCATTTTCAAGATTTATATATGCACAACAGCTGATGTAAAGTGCCATGTGGCAGCTGTAAAACGTTGCCCCTTACTTTACTTTAGTGTTGTAATATTTGTCTGATCCTTCGGGATCATGGAATCCAGTATTTTATTAAGGGTTGGAGATTGAAAACCGCTTAAGCCGGTGCTCGAGTGTGTGTGGGGGACGTTGTTCCTTTCCTTTATCCAACATGAACAGACTAAATCAAACCGAGTGTGCAATTTCCATGAACGTTTTTTGGTTTTAATGCGTCTTAGGGATCACCCTGTCTCCAGATTCTTTCTGACACAATCTCGAATCCACTCCTTGAACAAACCAGTACTAAGCAATTGGTGTAAAGTTTCTTGCTGAATGTGATGGTTAGTAATTTTGATGCATAAACAACTCGGCTTTGCCGCCAAATTTTTGTACGCCCAACGTTTATTTAGGTAGACGTATAACTTTGTCCTTGTTATTACAAGTCTGTAGAAATATCAAACGTACATACAAAAATCTAAAGAAAAACACAGTTAGCTTTATGTTTCCACACTTTGATTTGGTAAATTATAAGATAACATTTGTTCAATGCTGACGTAAGTCATGCAAGTAAAGTGAAATGCAAGTATAACTGATTTTCTACTTTAATTGACAACGCAACAGTTATTAGCATTAAAGTTCCTTAAAACATATATTGAAACACTAGCGCCCTTGCAGTAAAGTTATATTTTAGTTTATGTTACTTTTATAAAGATTTCAAGCTTTTTATTACCTTTTAAGGCAGTCAGATCCCACACATTATATATATTTAAACAACAACAAAAACAACAAAATAATTTAATAAACTTCTTTAGGATCGATGTCTTTATGTCGGCAATTTTTGCCATCTTTCGATTAGAATTGTTTTAAAGAAACGAAACACCGTCCAAACTGAAGCAAAATTTGTTGAGGCGTATTTACTAGTGACTGTGTCTCACATAAAAGTAAACAAAAGTTTGCCCCTCGCCGCGGTTGGCTTAAATCTCGACAGAGACTCTGAATTCTTTAAAGTGAGGAAGCTATTAAACTAGTTTACGGAATGTTGGCGGTTCTACTAAGGTGCCGTTCGTGTCCCTGAAATGATGCATGGGGAAGGGCCCTGAGGTCTTCCTTCACCATTAAAGCTGGAACGTTACCATATGACCTGTACTGTGTCGGTTTGACGTAAAACCCGAATCAACAACCAAATAAACAAACAAACAAACAAAGTTTGGTTTTTGAACGAAATGTGTAAATTTAATATAAAAATGATTTTAAAGATGACAACAACAATGTTACTGAGATTTTCTTTGAAATATCTTCACACTATGTTTTGAAATGGCTATGTAAGCTTTTATTATTAAAAGTAAATTGTATCAGATAAATTTAGATAATTAACAACTACCGAACTATAAATATCATTTTCATGTTTTACAGTATACGTACTTCACTTCCAATATTGTGAAGGTCAGACAACAAAATCAGTATCAGCAATAGAAGGTGTTGATGTTAATTTGTCATGTGATCTAACTGGCGTTTTTACACTTCCAACCTGGAGAGGTCCACCAGGTTTGTTAGTTTACACACTACAAGATGATGTATCTGAGGCTATTAATCCTGTTGCACCCGCTGCCAGTAGATTACAATATGCCAGTAATAAAAAGGATTTGGTTCTATCAAATGCATATACAAATGATTCTGGCATCTACAGATGTTCGTACACAGGAATTGGGGATCATACAATCACTTTATCTGTAACAGCGAAATGTAAGTAAATGAAAGACGCACAATTCTATTATAATTATATAAAGACGTTCACAGAAATATTCACTTTAACAACCTACATGTGTATCTCTACATCTTTTAAAACTTACATTATTTGAACTAACCAAATAAACACTTATTTACTGGCTTTAAAATATAGGCCTTTTATTTACCCTATAATATTATAATTTAAGTTCTCAGAAATATTTTGTTTTCGGTGTCCTTTTATAGTTTTTCAAAATGCTACTTATGTTTTTGTATTGAAACCAAATTACTACTTGTTCACATTTTGCAACGATTATGACATATACTTTCATAGTAAGCGCTACCTTTCCATGTGATAACAGATATTTTTAAAGTTTAATTTAATAAAAGATACACGGCAAAAGTATTTTATATTTTGCAAGACCAACCAATATCCATTTAAGAAAATTTAGGCAAACTTTGAAAACAGCCCCTCATTGTGGAAACTTTTAGGGATATTGTAAATGAGGCTTTTTACATAGGGAAATGGTCAAATAAGTGTTAAAAGTGAGTGGGGCAGTGTTACATTTTTATACATATTAAAACATTTCGTTTAAAAACAATTATTTTGCTTGTTTAATTTGTTACCTTAATGTCATTATTTGTTTCTTAACAATGAGCAATAGGAAAACATTTTTCATAATGATGATAGATTATTTAGAGCTTCCTCATTTCTGAAAAAAGCCCTTCAAATGGCAAAGTTATAGTTCTAAAAAATGTCCATAACTCATAAACCACACGGTAAATTTGGTTTAAATTTTGCATACAGATGACATTTAAGGCATATAACTGTCCTATGTTGTCAAGTTTACAGTTCATTACAGTGCCCATTAGGGATGTTCTACCGTAAAGCCTTTTGTTGGAATGGGTAAAGAAATTAAAATAAATTACACAGAGCACTTATATCGTTCCATACTAGATCAAAGTCAATAAAGTCGTATGAACAGTATAGTTTAAACTTTTTACTACGCAGTTGCTAGGCCGCTCCAGGCCATTATTAGATAACTTTACAAGTTGTATTGATGAAAACATACTTTTGGAACATTCTTTCATAACTTTTCATCGCACAATGTACAGAAAGTTATTTTTATAGAAGTATTATCGTATTTTATCAAACTTGGGCAAAACTACACGTGTTATACAACTGGGAACGTACATTATTAGCGTTAATACTATATACGGTAATAATAGAAAGTTATATTTAGATTATGAGCAGTAAAGTTCTCTGGCTTGTTGTGTAAATGAAAAATAAAACAATTATGACAAAATGCTTCAGATCAACCAATCATTTATCTAACTGAACTTGCTGCAGCTTGCAGATAAAGTTACACGCTTTGTTGTAGAGTTAGCTGGATTATTTAGCTGCAGAGCTGTCCATGTTGTTCCAATATCTATAGCAATAATATAAATAACAATAAATAAACTAAAAAATGAAGATAAAAGTTATTTGAAAATCGTATCATCAAAAGATTAAAGTTTTGATTTAATAAGATATGAAAAGCAAGACCATCAAGGTAGGGTGGTGTTCAATGAGCAAGACAGGAGCCCAGCAGGACATCAAACAGCACAAATAATAATCCTTATCACATTGTCAAAAGTCTGAAAGATATGCAAAAAGAAAAACATTATTTAATTGCATTAGAAATATAAAATATAAATGAATTGGACTTAAATGGATATCAATATTAAAATATATTTTATGAAAAAATATGTAATCATATATTGATTGTAATAATATTGGTAATCAGAAAATATATGATTCTGTTTATCAAGCATCCCAATATCTCTGTATAAATTTTTGGATAATATTAATGTGCTGTCAAGGAAAAAATCGCTTAAAATGTGGAACATCGCAAATAATTTAAACTGAATTCTAATTTAAATTTAAACATGCCTGGTTTCTTTAAATACATGTATAGACATGATCCAAAAACAGTTTTATTAAGAAGAATCTCATAGGGTACTTAATACTTAGCTTTTGATGTGCAAAGAAAGGTATGCAAATAAATATTGTCCAACGGTTAACTTTAATTTGTAAAACTGAACGAAGCAAATGTAGAGTATTAATCAGCTTATTTTCAAGCATTGTAACTAAGAATGAAAAATAAAATATATTAAAACAGTGATGACAATAATAGAATCGGAAATTGAAGTCCAAGTAGGAGTGACTATCGGTTCGTCGGTTGTTATACGCATTATATAACTATATTAAAACTCTCCGTCAGCTGCTTAAAGTAATTTAGAAATACCAAAGAAGTTACAAAACCCATTGGAAGAATTAATCAATAAAAGGAACACTTATTGTGAATATTTTAGGTTGAGCCATTTAGCATACAAATTTCCTGCAACAAAAGAACCTCGAAGAGTTTCAAAATATATTAAACATATAGACACATTTGACTATACTTGAATCAAATTTGGTATCGATGGCTTTCTGTCGTCCATTATATGGTCTTTCGATTAGAATTGAAAAGAAACATACCATACATCCTTGAGCATAATGTGTTGGCACTTACAAGAACTGTGCGTCTAACATAAAAGTGTACACAAGTTGGGTTTATAACGAATAAGTTTCATTTCACATCTCTGTTTTATAAAAAAAAATAATTTTAACGATGACTGGGACAATGTTACTGATGTTGTGTGAAATATTTGCACAATATGTTTTGAAAGGTTAATGTTCGCTTTTAAAGTAAATTGTATATCAAGATAATATCATATTATTACCAATATTCTGAAGGTCAGACAGCAGTATCAGTATCAGCAACAGAAGGTGATGATGTTACTTTACCGTGTACTTTAACTGGAAGTTTTACACTGCCAGTATGGCGAGGTCCACCAGGTTTGTTAGTTTACACACTACAAGATGATGTATCTGAGGCTATTAATCCTGTTGCACCCGCTGCCAGTAGATTACAATATGCCAGTAATGAAAAGGATTTGGTTCTATCCGATGCACAAATAAGTGATTCAGGCGACTACAGATGTTCGTACACAGCACTTGGGAACCATACAATTACTTTAACTGTAACAGCTGAACGTAAGTAAATCTAAGAAGCACACTACTATAATAATTATATAAAGACATTCGCCGAAATATTTACATTTTAAAACTTGATCAATCTGTATGTGTATCGACTCGTATACATCTTTTAAAACTTATATTATTTTAGCTAACTTAATAAACACTTATTTATTGGCTTTAAAATAGAGGCCTATTATTTTTCCTATCGTATTTCATGTTTAAGTTCTCAAAATATTTTTTTTGGTGTCCTTTTATAGTTTTCCAAAACGCTACTTATTTATTTTGATGTTGAGACCAAAACATTTTGCAACGATTATTTCATAGAAAGCACTACCATTTTATGTGATATTCACTTAACATGCTATAAGAACAATTTTTAAGACGATGACCCTTTGACCATTTCTCAAGAAAAAAAAGTTTCGTTTCTGAATAATGTACCATCCAATCCACCGTTTGAAATTAGTAGTATAATGATTAGCAATATAAGCGCCCTGACATCTTGTCCACTGACAACTGGCAAACATACTTTGAATACTTTTAAAACCTGCACAGTATCAAAGACATCTAATAAAGCCTTTTTTTGGAAATATTAATGAAATTAAAAGAAATCACACAGGGCACTTGTATCGTTCCATACTAGATCAAAAGTCACTTTGTTTAAACAGTATAGTTTATTTTTTTACTACGCAGTTTCTATGCTGCTCCGGGCCATTATTAAATAACTTTACATGTATTGATGTAAACATACTTTTGGAACATTCTTTCATAACTTTTCATCGCACAATGTACAGATATTTATTTTTTATAGAAATATCGTATTTTATCAAACTTGGGCAAAACTGCCGTGATATACAACTGGGAACGTATGGCATTATCGTTAATACTACTGTATATACGGTAATATTAGAAAGATATATTTAGATTAGGAACAGTTAAAGTTTTCTGGCTTGTTTTGTAAATGAAAATTAAAATAAGAATGACAAACAGCTTCAGATCAATTAATTATTTATCTAAGTAAACTTGCTGCAGCTTACAGAAAAGAAAATGTTATAAACTTTGTAGTAGAGTAAATACTGGATTACAAATAACTGTGTGTTTTGTGGATTCCTCAGCTGCAGAGCTGTCCATGTTGTCTAATATCTATAGCAATAATATAAATAACAATAAATAAACTAAAAGAATGAAGATAAGAGAATTATTTGAAATAATATTATCAAAAAATGAAAGTTTTGATTAAATAAGATATCAAAAACAAGACCTTCAGAGTAGGGTGGCGTTCAATAAACGCAACCCCGTGCGACTCAGCAAGATGAATGAATAATGATAATTCTTATCACAAAGTGACCATTGTTAAACGTCTGAATGATATGCAAGAAGAAAAGCATTATTTAATTGCATTAGAAATGCATATAAAGGCATTGGACTTAAATGTTTATCAAAATAAGAATGTTTTATGAAAAATATGTAATCCTATATTAATTGTAATAATCTTTGTGATAAGAATCGCTCAACATGTAGAACATCACAAATAATGGGAACAGAATTCTAATTTAAATATAAACATGCTTGATTTGTTTTATAATTGAAATTAAATACAGGTATATACATGATAAAAAACAGATTTATTTAGAAGAATCACATAGAGTACTTAAAACTTAGCTTCCGATATGAAATGAAAGGTATACAAATAAATATTGTCCAACAGTTAACTTTTATAAAAATGTACCAAGCAGATGTAGAATATGAATCAGCTTGTTTTTGTCATTATAACTAAGAATGAAAAATAAAATGTATTAAAACAGTGATGACAATAATAGAATCGGACATTGGAGTCCAAGTAGGAGTGGCTGTCGGTTCGTCGGTTGTTATACGCATTATATAAATATATTAAAACTCTCCGTCAGCTGCTTCAAGTAATTTAGAAATACCAAAGAAGTTACAAAACCCCATGGAAGAATTGATCAATATAAGGAACACTGATTATGAATATTTTAGGTTGAGCCATTTAGCATACAAATTTCCTGCAACAAAAGAACATCGAAGAGTTTCAAAATATATTACACATATAGACACATTTGACTATACTTGAATCAAATTTGGTATCGATGGCTTTCTGTCGTCCATTATATGGTCTTTCGATTAGAATTCTTTAAAAGAAACATGCCATACATCCTTGAGCATAATGTGTTGGCACTTACAAGAACTGTGCGCCTAACATAAAAGTGTACACAAGTTAGGTTTGTTACGAATAAGTTTCATTTCACATCTCTGTTATATAAAAAAAAATTGTAACGATGACTGGGACAATGTTACTGATATTGTGTGTGAAATATTTGCACAATATGTTTTGAAAGGTTAATGTTCGCTTTTAAAGTAAATTGTATATCAAGATAATATCATATTATTACCAATATTCTGAAGGTCAGACAGCAGTATCAGTATCAGCAACAGAAGGTGATGATGTTACTTTACCATGTACTTTAACTGGAAGTTTTACACTGCCAGCATGGACCGGTCCACCAAATGCTTTAATTTACACAAATCAAGATGATCCATCTGAGGCAATTAATCCTGCTGCACCGGCTGCCAGTAGATTGCAATATGCCAGTAATAAAAAGGATTTGGTTCTATCAAATGCATATACAAATGATTCTGGCAGCTACAGATGTTCGTACACAGCACTTGGGAACCATACAATTACTTTAACTGTAACAGCTGAACGTAAGTAAATCTAAGAAGCACACTACTATAATAATTATATAAAGACATTCACAGAAATATTCACATTTTTAAACATTACTCACGTACACGTGTATCGTAAAACTAAAAGCCTATTATTCCCCTCTTAATATTTTGATTTAAGTTCTCAAAATATTTCGTTCTCGGCGTCCTGTTATAGTTTTCCAAAAGATACTTATATTTTTTTGTATTTAGGTCAAAATATTACTTTGTGCACATTTTGCAACGATTATAACATACACTTTCATATTTTATGTCAGAAGTACCTAACACGATGTTAGAACAATTTTATTTAACGTTGTATAAGTCATGTTGACCCTTTCTCAAGAATAAAGAAAATTCGTTTCTGAAGAATGAGCAATCCAATTCACCAGATCATGAAATAGAGAAAAACAGAATCCCTAAAGAACGACAAAAATGAAAATGTTGCAGGCTTGGTTTGATTGAGCCTGTTCATGAACTTGTGAACATTGATACTTAAAATATTTAGATACTTTTTAACTGTGAAAATGCGCGAATAGCTTTAGATAATTTGCTTTTAGACTACTACTCCCTTATTGTTATACTTTTATTGTTTCATGTTTGATGAATAAGATATCTATTGTATATTTTCATTTCAGAAACTGAGATTGTAGGATAGAATCATCAGTATGTTGCTTCTTCAAAATGAAGAAAAAGAATATTTTATTATTATACACAAATCGGCACTGGAAAATGTTTGTGAATACTTTCAAAAGCATAATCATTTCTATAACAGAAAACATACAAGACTAGATATATAGAATTAAGTTATTGGGATTTCGCCCTCGTTTTCAAGTTATCGGCTTATATTTGTTTATATTCTAGGTCATTTCATGGGGAGATAATGATGTTTCTGTTATATTCTAAGATCATGAAGGTTTTCATTCTGTAGTTTTTATTCTGTAAACCCAGCATACGCTTTTCAGCAAATGATGTTTTGTATTTTCTTTTTGTTCTTATCAATGCATTTGCAACTGCATGATAGAAATACATTTTATCTGTTAATTTCACCATTAATAGGTGTGAGGGGTCGGGGTTATCCTTTTTCATACTTTTTTTACTATGATAAATAAACATGAGCAACATATTAATGAAAATAAAATCATTTCTTCATTTATGCAATAAAAGAACGCATATCATTCTACTTATAAATGTAAAAGTGATGTATTTGTTAAACAGACGCAGTTACTTTTGTCATTCGAATAAATGCCACACATTTCGCATTCATGAGTTTCATCGTGATTATTTTTTTCATAGCTATTGCATGCTAACCTAAGACTATTTTAAAAACCTTTTCACGTTTTTTTTACTTGCATAAATATATAACAACTTTCATTCAAAAACAATTTGTCATATACAAAATTCTTATATTGACATGATTTATAAGAAAATAAGTCATCACAATTATGTTAGCTTTCTTTTAGACACTGAAATAAGATAAAAATGTTAAAATTGTTTTTTCAAGGACACATTTAATTGTTCACGATTTTCATCTTTAAGAAAAGAAGGATAGCAAATTTGTCGCTTTTGTTGTATGAATAATTCGTATCTGTAATGAAGTCACTGATAATATACGGATCTTTGACACAGTTATGCATCTAAATTAAATGCCAATTTATGCTATTATTCTCCAAACATATGAGCCGCGTCACGACAAAGCCAACATAATGGGTTTGCGACCAGCATGGATCCGGACCAGCCTGCGCATCCGCGCAGTCTGATCAGGATTCATGCCATTGCTTGCATACTCTATAACAAGTAGAGAAACTGATAGCGAACAGCATGGATCCTGATCAGACTGCGCGGATGCGCAGGCTGGTCTGGATCCATGCTGGTCGCAAACCCATTATGTTTGTTTTGTCATGCCGCGGCTCAATTATGTCTATTGTTTACTGACGTGTTGGTACATCTGACTTTCTAGCTAAAGTTTCATATACAAACTTTCCATGCTTTCTCTACGTAAAACAGATCTCATTTACAGCTTAAGTTGTGGTTTTAGGACACAAGAAATCGAGTCAGATAGAATTAATCAGCTTTTGCATTTAGACTTCCATTGCCTGTTTATTCCTTTTTTTAAACTATTAAACTGTATTGTTTATAACACATTTACCAAATATGCTTTGTTTAGAAAGTAATTTAATCTGATTAAGGGCGTTTTCTCGAGCTTTGACCTCAATAGAAATTTTTAAATTTTGATATTTTACGTAAAATGTATGGTAAATTCAAAAATCACAAAAATATTTTTAATGGGACTAGATTTATTTAGGAAATAGATATCAATTCTGAGTGCATTGTTATAGAATAATGCACGGTTTGAGTTCAAATGCGTAGTGTAGTAATATAATCACGAAGGCCGATAGGCCTGAGTGATTAATTACAAAGCATTTGAACGAAAAACGTGCATTATTATACAATAATGCACGAAGAATTAATATCTATTTCCATTCTAACACGTCAAGAAAAAATAAAATTATCATTATGAAGTTGGACTTTATGTTTGGTGGTTAAATTTGTTTTCCCCTAAGAGTTTCCCATAGAAACGTTCTTTAAAGGCTGTTCCAGTGGGTTGAAAAAAAAAACTGTCGTTAAATCTACCGTGTGTAGAAACATTTTGAGAATAACGAATTTTGAAAACGTTGGAAAATCTTTGTTTGTTTACTTTATTTCACTTTATAATTTTTCAAGCGAAATACAAATTATTAAAAGTGAAATAAGTGTAAAACTTAACTCGTTTGCGACATTAAAATAGCGTACTTGATTTGATTGTTTTGCACGTGCTGTTTGGCGCTACATTGTGACGTCACGTAAACAACACTTAAAACGTCTGTACAGCGTTAACGACTGAATTAAAGATATTAGTGTTCGGATTCATTTTCTTAGTTAGACCATTTCCTTTCATTCTAGATAGCTTTCACAACAAAATTCGACAAACAATGTTTTATTTATCAGATTTTTTGAACAAAATGGCGCCCTTAATGTGAAAATACATGTAAATACATGAGAATGTAAAATTACAGTTTCCATATGCTTTGTTTAGAATGTAATTTTATCTGATTAAGGGCGTTTTCTTGAGTTTTGGTCCTTCAATAGAAGTTTGTAATTTTGATATTTTACGTAAAAATGTATATGCATGTTGAATTAAAAAATCACACAAATATATTTAATGGGATTAGATTTATTGTAAAATTACAGTTTCCATGATAAACGTATACATCTAAACGATAAAATTCATTAGAATAGCTGTATAAACGAAAATACAGTATCATGTGTCATCAGTTACTCAATAAATATGAATTTACATAGAAAACCGTTTACTGTATTGTTGTTTTGTGTTATATTGTTTTATACTCGGAATTACCTTGATAATCGATTTTCATGCGATTTTTGGGCCAATTTGAGTGAGAGGCGTTGCAACGCTTTTTATTTTGGATAAATTTGCACAACATATTAACTTATTCTGCTAAACGCAGTAAGCAAATTATCTGAAAGTTTGGACATGAGTTATTGATACAGACCTTCGATCAGTTATACAAAAATCTTGAACAAATAGTTACGGTCCCTTCATGTTACTTTGTGACTAATATTCGCTTAAAGATCCATGACCTTAGCTCAAATACTACACGGACGCACGGACAAGTAAAATGTTTAAATCCCCCCCCCCCTCAGAGTGGGGCATAAAAAGTCGAAATTTTATCTTCAAGTCAATAAATATTAATGTTAAAAATATTTAGCACATATTGTCGACAAATCCAGTCATATTAGTCATTTCACTGGTAAAATGATGAGAAAATCGGCGTGGACTTACACAAACATATTGCAGATTTACGATGATAATGTATTAATTATGCTAATGATGATGATGGTGATCTATTAATGTTGATAAACAAAGGTTAAAACGACGATGTTAATGTAAGTTTACTGTGTAAAATGTGTGACGTTCAGGCATTTACTACCAAATTTCAGAAACGTATGGCACATAAAGGCAGCTGTGATTAATTCAGGCGAATATGTCCCACACATGTGACATATACGTTCTGTGACATATACGGTCCGACAAACCGTAATTAAATATTGATCCGACGATTGCATAAAAAATGCAATGAAATATCCGGACTTATGTTATATCTTTAGATTTATTTAACAGTGTGTGCATTTTCCTGAGTGCTTTGCCTTTTAAAAACATTTAAAACGAAAGGACCAGTGTGACTCAATGTAATTCCCAAATTATTGAAGTAATCAACAATTTCAAACCGTTCATCATTAAAAACTTACAAACGAAATGTTCATCTCTTTTAACTGACCCTCGTTTCCTAAAAAACAGCAACTTTGGTTTTTACAGTATTTACCTCTTACCCCATCTGTCACAATATTCGCGCAAAGAATTCAGTCTCGACTGTAAATCTTCTACATAATAGCCACATATTAGTTACCATATCATCCGCAAATAACAGAATTACACGACAAACTTCATAAATGATGAGACCAGTTGTATTTTTTTGCTGCAAAAACGATTCGATGTCTTCAATAAATAAGGAAAAAAATGTTGGCGAATTTGTCTGAACCTGACGTTAGTCCACTGCGATTTCAACAAAACCAAACAATTCATTCTTACATGTTATACTCGGTTTAACAATATTGTACTGGTTTCTAAACATTGTCAGAATGTAACCATTTATACCTTTTTGTACAGTTTAAACCACAACGCGTCACGGTTCACTTCAGATCAACTAAAGCAAAATATAGACGTTTGTTGCCGTTTGAGCTTTGTTCTTCTATCAATAATGCAGATCAAAGACTAGTGTCGCTGTCAAAAATGTCTTCAAATTTTGTTACCCCTGTCCTTCCACCACCTGTCCACTCCCTCAAACACATCGTGCACTCAAGAAACGAGATAACGTAATTGACGAAATAAATTGTTTTATTACCCTTCCCCCCTCTTTTTGATTGGATATTGATCCGCGCCAAAAGAAATTGATATTACCCAGCCAGACGGGTTATTGGTAGATTCGAGGTCAACCGATTGCCGAACGACACTGGACCGACAGCCATCCGAGTGAAAACCCTTTGCCAAAATACTTTAAGCTATTTATCTTGCTTTTTTCAAACTTGGCTTTCACCAGAGCACATCTGTCGTGCCACATTCCACCGACCTAAATATTGGATAAATTCCAGTGTAAATTTTAATTTTTTTTTCTTCATTTACATTTAACTTCATGACGTTCTTGTACCCGGTTTGGCAATGTCTTGGCATGGTTCTCGAACTTCCCGTACTCATCAGTTGACCCAAATTTAGTCATTCAGTCGCCAGACAAATCGTCATTAAGAGCGACCTACCAGCAAACTGTTCAAAAATTCTGGAAACAAAGTGATCCCTCGGAAGCAATAATCACAACAAAATTACAATAGAATTGCAGACTCAGTTTGATTGAGTCTGTACATGTGGGATAATGGATATGTGCAACATCCCTCACGCCCCCTAGCACCGGCTTGAGCGGTACTCAATTCTCAACACTTAATAGTGCTGGCATCAATGATCCCGAAGGACCAGAAAATATAACAACACTGAAGTGAAGTACGGGGCAACTTTATACAGCTGCCACACAGCACTTGACACCTGCTGTTGTGAAGTATGAAAATTCTGGAAACAAAGTGATCCCTCGGAAGCATTAATCACAACAGAATTACAAGAGAATTGCAGAATAGATGAATATAGAATCCCTAAAGAAAGCCCAACACGGCAAAATTGAAAATGTTGCAGGCTCGGTTTGATTGAGCCTGTTCATGGACGGTACTGGAAAGTGCAAGTTACCGTCCACGCCCCCTAGCACCGGCTTAAGCAGAATTCAACATTTAAACGTGAAATAGTAAAATTTTGAATTTAGAAACATCCGCAGATGTGTTCATACGGCGGTTATCATGGAACCTTCAATGTGACACTTCCGTGCCATTCCATGAAAAGCGGCGTATGGCCACAAAAGGCTAAATTCAAGTACAAGCCCAACTCGTGCTAGCCACGAAAGGCTAAAAATTCAATCACAAGCCCAACTTGGGTTAACGTTAACTGAAATAACTAACTTTCCAATAGATGAAATGAATTTCACTGGCGAAATATAGCACAAATAGTTTAACTTAATTCTCCTTGATGGCAATAGTTCACAGATCAAAACTGAATTTTAATGCACAACTTGAATTTTAATTGTTCGAAAATGGAGCACCGCGTATGTGAACATCAATGGCTGACCCTGGGAGTCAGTCGTATAGCCATACAGATGTCTATGATTTAAAATATAAGAATACTAACGTAAGTATGATAAAGGAAGTTCGTAAATCGCTGTCCGCCATATGGCTTCAGCGCTTCACAGACAAATCTGTGACTCGCTGAAGCCATTGCCAAAAGAACAAAGAGAAAAAATATTCTTTTGGAAACAGCGATCACTAAAATACAATTTATCGGTACAGTTTACTGGATGAGTACGAGAAACATTCAGATGCCAAGTAATTTATTCGAAACACTGTATCCCATCCCAAATAAATGCTTGTAATGCAGATGATAATTGTGTGATAAATATACAATTTCCAAGGAAAGTTAAATGAACCCAGTCTGTTGCAAACAGTTCTGGAGTTACCTCCCTTAACTCAGGATGCTTAATATAGGCACCATTTTTTGCGATAATCTTTGTCGCAGCGTTCGCATTAATTCTCTTTCTAGATTCCTCCATGGCAGCCAGATTATCAGGATAACGCCATGTACGTGGTAGTGTCTGTGACCACATAATTTTGCAGTTATGAAAATTGTCATTTATAAAGTTTATTATAAAATCTATGTGAAGGCGAATACTCTTCAAATGTAGATAAATACAGAATCCCCAAAGAAAGCCCAACACGGCCAAATTGAAAATGTTGCAGGCTCGGTTTGATTGAGCCTGTTCATGGACGAAACTGGAAAGTGCAAGTTACCGTCCACGCCCCCTAGCACCGGCTTAAGCAGGATTCAACATTTAAACATGAAGTAGTAAAATTTTGAATTTAGAAACATCCGCAGATGTGTTCATACGGCGGTTATCATGGAACCTTCAATGTGACACTTCCGTGCCATTCCAAGAAAAGCGGCGTATGGTCCCCAAGTAATAAAAAATTCTGGAAACAAAGTGATCCCTCGGAAGCATTAATCACAACAAAATAACATAAGAATTGCAGACTCGGTTTGATTGAGTCTGTACATGAGGGATAATGAATAAGTGCAACATCCCTCACGCCCCCTAGCACCGGCTTGAGCGGTACTCAATTCTCAACACTTTATAGTGTTGGCATCAATGATCCCGAAGGACCAGAAAATATAACAACACTGAAAAAACCTATGCGACCTAAATCATTACCACCAAAATGCAAACTAATATATCTGGCGTGTCCACAATAGCCATTATTGCCCTCATTGTTTTGTTTTGACGACATCTAATATTTACAAACCACTATAACCTTGACACAGCACCTTAGCACAATTCAGGCCAAGACTGATACCTTCTGGGCGTCTTCTGACTACAACAAAAGCTTGCTTTATGAATGATCATCCCAGGCACTAAAATAAACCTTGCATCTACCTAGAACAACTTTGGTTCAATTATAACTCAGCTTATTCACAAAACCAGGCGAAATAGAAAAAATAAATTATTAAACATGACCTAAACATGGTTACAAAACAGCAACAAACATTAAGCTAAATGAGGCAGTGCCCAAACCGTCTCTTGCTTAAGATAAAGACGATAAGCGCCTGATCGCCAGCGCCCAGCCCGTTTAATTGTTTCCATGTATAAACATCTAAAACATCCCGCATTTTACACTGAAAACCTACAGCATTCACATGCAAACGGGCTGTAGAGTGTGATAAAATAGATAAATACAGAATCCCTAAAGAAAGCCCAACACGGCAAAATTGAAAATGTTGCAGGCTCGGTTTGATTGAGCCTGTTCATGGACGGTACTGGAAAGTGCAAGTTACCGTCCACGCCCCCTAGCACCGGCTTAAGCAGAATCCAACATTTAACATGAACTGGTAAAATTTAGAATAAAATAAGCCTTTTAAAGATAACCAAGACACAAACATAACTAACTGTTCCGTAGTTGGTGGCCAAATTACTGGTAGACTGTAAATATTCCTAAATGACTCGAAACAGCTAAATCCATTAGTATAAGCATTTGCCGTATTGTCCGCAAAAGCCACATTCAACAATCGTTCCGATTCAGATTGGATATCATAAACTGAAATCTTGCTGGTATCTGGTGTGGCTCCCGGCATGCATGTGGGAGCAGCTCCCGAAAACGTCTTCACTGTTTACGAGAAATTGAATCAGCAACTGAGTTTGAATGAGTAGTAATATGTAAAGATCTAACAATAATCCCAAATTCCATCACTAACAACACAAATTCACGAACAAGCTGCATAAGCCTCTTAGATTTTGAAGTTTGCTTATTAATGACAGTTACTAATGCATTATCATCTATACGCAGTAAAACTTACCTGAACTGACCCTATAGCCTGACTGCAAATCGCCGTTTTCCCAACCAAAGACTGTAAAATATGAAAAACAAGATCAACAAGGAAAGGCGGCGTTCAATGAACGCAACCCCCATATGACCCAGCAACAAGAACCAATGGCAAGGAGCCCAGGTGGACCCCAAACATAAAAGGGACAGGGCAACGACACGTTAATCATTAAATGATAAATAATTTGTAACTGATTAGGAATTCAAAGAAAATAATAATAGGCCCACAAAGGGGAAGGGGACAGGAGACCGGGGGAAGGGGGGGGGGGGTAATCAAAGAAATAAAAAAACTAGAGGCAATTGGGAAGATACTTACCGTAGACGAGAAAACAACAAAGGGACACAAAGCAAAAGTGTCACCAAAACAGTATGAAACAACATAGACATACATCTGAGGAACACAGTGGGGCGCCGCCTTGGAACGGTCAGCAGCATAATAATGACTGCTGGGGAGTTTAAACCGGTTAATGGTGCACCAAACCTCGGTCTTAGCCCCACCATGTTCCTATAAACGAGACAGTGTAAGTAAAATGAATCGTCGCCAAGTGAAATTCTAACAGTTGTCATGGTTACAAAAGGTTAAATAAGTAAAACCCCCGTAATGTGATCTTTTTTCTCTGAAGAAACTGCTCTATAACCGTACGCAACTCTTCTACCTTAATCAACGGGATTCTTACCATCATTAGAACTGAATCCAGTTCCAACCCTATATCATATCATATATTATATTACATATTTGATTGAGTCTGTACATGAGGGATAATGTACAAGTGCAACATCCCTCACGCCCCCTAGCACCGGCTTGAGCGGTACTCAATTCTCAACACTTTATAGTGTTGGCATCAATGATCCCGAAGGACCAGAAAATATAACAACACTGAAGTGAAGTACGGGGCAACAATTTACGGCTGCAACACGGCACTTGACACCTGCTGTTGTGAAGTACAAAATTCTGGAAACAAAGTGATACCTCACACCACCACACACCCTTGAAAATGTAGAAACAAGATCACTGCAATTATTTGTGCCGCTAGGTTCCGCAAAATAAAATCAGCCAAATAATGGTCCAAAGAATCCTTTTCCGCAAAGTTACGAACTAACCACTGCAAAAATGTTGAAAACTTTTCAAACAAAGCACAAGACACCCTGCATCCCACAGGCAAAATTTGTCTATATAAATATTACCCTCATTATCTTTAATACCCAATAAACAAAAATCGTCTGGACAAATAGGAAGAAGACGAAATGCAAATTTTATATCACGTTTAGCCATTTCAGCGTTAAACCCAAGCTGAAAAATCATGTCTACCACTGATCAAAAGAAGTATACTTCACCATACTTAAATCATCACTGATACCATCATTAACACTACTTCCTTCCGGATAAGATACATGCGTGATAAGCCGCCAAGTACCATCAGAGTTAGGAACAAGACCAACTGGTGAAATTTTTAAATTACTTATTGGAGAAAACTTAAATGGACCAGCAACCTACCAACTTCCAACTCATTGATGATTTTTTGCCGTAAAATATGCGAACGCAAACGTGCAGAAAGTAAATTTTGAGCATCATTCGAAACTCTTTCTCCAGTAAACCCAATACGAAACCCTTTTAAAAAACCCTCTTTAAGTAATTCAGCATCTGTTTTATTTACATTTGCATAAATGTTCAAATTTGAAGTAAGTATTCGGCGGAGTGGATCTTGGTCTTACTTCAAATCTAGGCCCGGCAAAGCGTGGGCCCCGGGGGAGGGGGCAGATGCCCTGCTTGGTCAGAATGGCCTATTTCTTGGAACTGCATCCTGCTAAAATAAGACCTACATATGTTAAAAGGATGATTACCACCACAGTTCAAACAAATGTGCCTATACGGACATTGCACTATAGTACACCTATTGTAATTAAAATCATAGCATTATTTTGGCTGAACCCTTTCAGTAAACGCACCATAATGATTGGAAGGTCCTACAAAGAGCAACCAGAGCTCATAATCAATCCTATCAAAACGAATACCAGTAGGGTCTACTGCAAGACGCAACCGGAACTGTTGGTCATAAGCTTTCCATCCCATCCCTGCATGCCGCCTTGCAGCAGTCCTTATGATATTCATATATTTAAGGAACTCCTGAATCCTATTTGGATGTGCAGCCAAATATATAGACGCATACACCAAGAATGCATCAGTCAAGTCTGCAATTGAATTTATTGATTTGGATGGCTGTACAGGCTTTATAATCAATTGCCCAGATGAGCTAATGTTCAGGCACTGAGCCGGCTCGCCTGGTTGACTTTCCAAAAGCACAGCAAAATCAACATAAGAACCAGAAATAATCCTATTTTTAGTGACAGGAGCAACATGCAGGCCTAACTGATCATGTACACAGACAACATTGGGCCAGAAACAAACTCAACATTACCTTCTGTGCTACCTGTGGGCTCTATCTCATCGGCAATAGCAACCACTGGAGGCTGCCCATACGACCCAGTTTGCAAAACTTGCTCTGACCCGGTAGACGCTTCACAAATTGGGGTGTTCCTTTTTTGCCGGACTGCTTCCGACAAGCCAAGCATATCCACCCCTGGGCCCCTCGCCCGGCTTCTGCTTTTTGTTTTAGCCTTAGACATGTTGCTGTGAAGATTTCGCTCGGGAGAAGTTGTATAAATGCATGAAGAAAAGAAAAAAAATTTAATACATTTTACGTCTCATTCCAAACAACTGTACTAATTTATATAATGTAATAACATTAAATTAAATTAATTATCTAAATCGTACAAAACCAATGCAGCTCACAGCAGAACATTCATGGTTCGAATGAAAAAACAACAAAAATCCCAAATAAACCATAACCATCGACCCTTATAAACCAACCATAATCCAAATACTACCTTAAATTCAACAACTACAAATTAAACGGCAAGAATAACAGACATATGTTAATTATTTTTGACAAACCTTATCCAACCTTATCATAGACTTGCAAATCGAAAGAAGGAAGTAGAGAGATGGTGTAGCCGTAAAAAACGTTCCGGCTATTTAATCCCTGTCATAGAATAAAATATCCATTAGACCACAGCTGTTTCCTCTCGGCCTATCAGAGAGGTTTAAAAGTGTTTGATATATCCCACACATCACAGTAAAGTGTTTGATATAACTATCATGTTTGCATTCAACTTAAAGGAAAAACCCGTTATGTGCACGTTTTATGCGGGTTACATATAGGTACATGTAGTGAAGTAAGTAGTATAATTCCCTTCTTAACAGACAGCACTAGTTTTTTTACCAATTTATTTCTTCATTTCATCATCAAAAAGCACAAGCAATAATGAAATGAAATGCGTTAATCAATCTATATTGTAAAAGAAATTTTACAAACGCTTTTGTTAACGACGGTTTCAGAGTTTTTATAATAATCGCATCCTGAATGTCCGGCTCACTCAAAATAGCAGACACCGTGTATGTACATTCATTTCTGTTTTTGGAGGGGATTGCACTGGTGGCGGAGAAGGTGGAGTTTCCGAACGGTGACTGGGCTGCGGTTGCAATGCTAAGGAAATGATATGCTTTATGTTAAACATGCTTTGTTCAAATATCGCTTACACTGAACGAAATTTATGTTCATCTCCACTTTATACCGTTTTGTAAACTTGACTACAAACATTTTTTATATTATTTACTATATTCTTCTTTAATCACGTTGACAGGTTATATATTTAATTATTTATGGATTATACATGTATGTAGATGATGTACTTTGTACAAATGTAAATAAAATATCTGTCTCTCTGTCTGTCTGTCTGTATGAATCCACCGGAGCAAAATAGTACAATATACATGTATGGTGTTACTATAAATATGGTTTTAAGCGGTAGAAAAACACATTTTTGACAAAATGAAAATAAACCTAAATTATCATTATATTGAAGGGATGATAACATTTGTAATCTTTTTCAGTTTATGGATGAGGTAAAAAAAACAACAACAATGCAGTGTGAATATAAAGCATACAGTAAATAAACAAATCTATACGTCAAGTAAAATATTTTCAACTTCTGCCGGACAACCAACAAATATCCTGCCCCTTAGGTTGGTTTAACCGTTAAGGAAATGTTAAATGAACATTACCTGCCCGTTTATCAAATGAGCCCACTCTTAATAAACAGCCATCGCCAATGAGTTCAGTCTAAGAGAATTTTTCGGTTAGTGGTCCTGCTTTTTAATTTCTTATTCAAGCGATGTGTACGGTGTTACGTCATCGAATCGTTTAGATGAGGAATTAATAGGAATAACAACAAAATTCTCAAGTTGCGAAATTGTAATGTTTTCTCATTCAGAAATTTTGAATTTTTGACTGCTCTATTGTGATAGAAATTTATAAAGGAATTTGAAATCAATCATTCATAAGATTGTGTTTTCAGTAACTTATGAAAGAACATGAATTATACCATTTTTCCGATCAACTGTGGCATACAATAAGGCCAAATAGATTGATTAAGAAATATTTGGATATCCCTATGTAATTGTTGAAGAAAAAAATCGTTTAAGCATGTTTAATCTTCACCTTAAACAAAGGAAACTACCTGTGTTCTAAGTCAGATAGATCGCTCGTACCAATTGGATGTGGACTCGGCCCGGTGAATTTTCGTACTATTAGTTCTATAGTAAATCAGTCAAATTTGAGGTTTAATTCTGGATTCCAATGTTCTTGATGAATTTTATACTGTCTTCAACTTTAAGCATTAACACTATCTAAGTCAAATGATGCCCAAAATATAATAGGTTAGCCATCTACTTTTTTCAGAAATCTTCATTCTGTTGTAACACTGTTTAAATTCACCACTTTAAAAACTCCTGACAGCTCTTTACCAGGATAAGGTAAGGTCATATACTCAAACCCAGGCTTTGGTAACTGCATGGTCTGAAAAAATATGCAACACTAGTACATGCTTAAGAAAATTATAAGGGGCATTTATGCTGTAATTCTAATATCTGAAAAAGAAAGAAAATAATGTCTTAATTAATAAATGGCTAGATTTGTTAATTCACACAGGAGAGCTTATATAAATATTGTGTTCTGAAAAATGCATGCCTGCATGAAAATAGCAGTTAAGACATTATAAACCTAACCTAATTTAACTGCTGTAGCAGCTACAACAACAACAACAACAACAATTATATCAACTGTGTTATTCTAAATGAGCCAATTATCCATAAAATACACTGTTTAATGACTAGAAAATCTTTTATGTGTATATATTACTAGCAAATACATTCTGCAACACAGCAAAACATCAAGTTTCACTACACTGAAAATGCCTATATTTCCAAAATATAAATCACATTTGTCCTGTTCAATTGTTAGTTCTTCTTCATTTAAATACAGGACAATAGTGAATATTTACATACTGATTACTACAGCATCAATCCTTTGCTGAAACATCAAAACATATAATGTGTGGTCCATATGAGCAATAGGCTACTATGGTGCTTGTGTTCGAATCCCATGGCCGGTGAATCTTGGGCCCCTTAGAGAGCTCTGGAATGAGCTTGCCAATCACTTTTTTTACCAATGTAACCAATCTGAAACCACACACTCCCCAATTCCTTCAATGCATAATTTATCCATAATTTAAGATGCATTTCTCTAAAAATTATCATTTTCTATATAAATCTTATAAAAGTAAGCTAGTTTTATAGCATATTGCTTAACACAGGGTGCAAAAATAAAATTTATCAATTTATAAACTGCTTTTTACAAAATTTAAATTTCATTTTTTAATTCTAAATTTATTTTTACAGTTTTAATTCAATAAAATGTGGTTAATCTTTCATGCAAAAGCTCTGTACCTTTCTCCCTGCTTACTGACACAGTAGCAGACATCTACATTTGAAGGGGAGATAACAACAACAACATATGTCCCAATTTAAAATGTCAAATTTTAAAATTTGAAATAAAATTTAAAATTTTCAAACCTGTCAGTAATCCTTTATTTTCCTGACTTCTATTCATAAACACAACACTGATGCAAAGTTTCATCCATATCCATCAACCAGTTCCCATTTTTGACATTTCTTATCATGGACTCGGCCCGGTGAATTTTCGTACTATTAGTTATATAGTAAATCAGTCAAATTTGAGGTTTAATTCTGGATTCCAATGTTCTTGATGAATTTTATACTGTCTTCAACTTTAAGCATTAACACTATCTAAGTCAAATGATGCCCAAAATATAATAGGTTAGCCATCTACTTTTTTCAGAAATCTTCATTCTGTTGTAACACTGTTTAAATTCACCACTTTAAAAACTCCTGACAGCTGGTGGGTAGTACATCTTTAATCCTTCCACCAACAAATGAGTTCCTGGAGAATACACAAAATACAACTTTTAAAGTCATCATATAACACACAAAACTACACACATGCCAATAAATACACTTTAATTATGAACAATCTAACTAGAGATGACTTAAATTGGGCCATTTCATAATTTTAAAGAACTACTTTCTAGACTACAATGGGCTGGGTCTAATTCCGTACCGGGTTGAGACCTAAATGAATCCAAAATTTAAGTTAAGCCAAACTTTATACTCATTTCCTAGTAATTTAGTGTTATACAAATACAGTCATATAGGTTTGACATGTCTCTAACAAATTACATTAATGCGGTACAATTTCTTAAATATGAACCTTCATGCGAAAAGTCAGGCTCGGCCAATAGAATTTTACGCAAAATTTTATATTACAAATTCTGTCATATCTTTTGATTCTGTAAATGGATTTTCTTTGAATAAAGTTTAATGTTACCGGCTAATGTCATATAGTTACTTCTATGAAAGAATAAGACCTTATTGCTTAAAAATTGTAATAGAAACTCAATTTCTTTAAATGAGAGCATGAAATTTTGGGTTAAAATACAAGTAATCACAATTAAATGTGCTTTTTTTCAAATTTTTTTCCTTCAATATTGTAATAAAACTTACTGATTATGGATTTTCACCTATATACCATGGTAAATAAAGTTAAGAACCAACATACACACCCTACATTGTTTGCTTAAGATATCAATAAAGACAAACAGAGGTAATCTTAAGGTTAGCAAAGAGGTTACCATATCACCATGGGCTATGTCTTCTGACAAAGTAAGATTAGCCAACTCTCACACAAATAAGGCTTTAAAAAGATGACACATACTGTCCCCCACTTTAAATCATTGAGAAGTCTTAATATAGTCAGAATTAGAGAAATTTTCTCCTGAAATACATCAAAATAACTACCAAATATTACCCGAGCATTGGGAGGCGCTACCGCCAATAGCTGAAGTTTCAAACTAGACATAAGTTATTACCTTCTCAATGTGTCCTGACAAAGCTGCTGCCAAACAGAGCTGAAGGAGTCCTTCTATAGATCTTTACCAGGATAAGGTAAAATATGAAAAACAAGATCAACAAGGAAAGGCGGCGTTCAATGAACGCAACCCCCATATGACCCAGCAACAAGAACCAATGGCAAGGAGCCCAGGCGGACCCCAAACATAAAAAGGACAGGGCAACGACACGTTAATCAATAAATGATAAATAATTTGTAACTGAGTAGGAATTCAAAGAAAATAATAATAGGCCCACAAAGGGGAAGGGGACAGGAGACCGGGGGAAGGGGGGGGGGGGTAATCAAAGTAATAAAAACTAGAGGCAATGGGGAAGATACTTACCGTAGACGAGAAAACAACAAGGGACACAAGCAAAAGTGTCACCAAAACAGTATGAAACAACATAGACATACATCTGAGGAACACAGTGGGGCGCCGCCTTGGAACGGTCAGCAGCATAATAATGACTGCTGGGGAGTTTAAACCGGTTAATGGTGCACCAAACCTCGCTCTTAGCCCCACCATGTTCCTATACTCAAACCCAGGCTTTGGTAACTGCATGGTCTGAAAAAATATGCAACACTAGTACATGCTTAAGAAAATTATAAGGGGCATGGGGTCTAATTCCGTACCGGGTTGAGACCATGTGAGATTTATCAACTCGCTTCGCTCGTTGATAAATCTCACATCCAACTGGTACTCATGATTTATCCTATACTTAACTTATCGGTAACCGCTATAATATACACGCTAAATTTTCCCGTTGTGTACCTCACGTTGCGCTGTAGCGATGTACGTACGATTCGATTTACGCGGTGTAAATTCCGTTAAGCAAGCATTTTTTATAAAAAACAATAACTGTCAAATAAAAAATATTTATCAAAATAAAGTAATGATAAATATTCTCATCAGTATTGAAAACAAATATGACCTTTTCACAGCATGATATTAATTACAAAAACGTTTCTTTAACATACTACTTACATTTGTTAGGTTCGAAAGCAAATACTTCATGTATTTATGTGACGTCATGATGTGGTGGAGGGGTTTTATTAAGCGAATCTTATTTCGACGTTCCATTTGAAAGAAAACAATATTTATTTTAAAATGGGGAAGGGTAATAAAATTATTATTTTGTTTTGGAGTGTTATATGTGGATTTATTATATACCTATAAATTTTCTCCCTAAAATACACGCAAATATTGAAGCGCAAATACGCTTCAACGGATAGAAATTTCCGTATTATGTTAGTGACAAATACGGTACCATATATGGAAGTGCCGGACTATTTTTGACGTTGGTTCCGATCTTAGCTTTGTATAACGTTGCATTTGAAAACGGGAACCAAAATTATTAAAGGCGTGGCCGGTTTGCAAGAATTACGTATTCATCCGTCAGTCATGAATTTATTTCTTGACAACTACATTTCATTTTCTGAATAAAACGAAAAGGAATATAATAAAAGGAAAATTATGTTATAGTAGCTTTCTGATACTATGTATTTTTCTACTCGCAACGTTGGAAAATTGATATCTCGCTCGACCTTTGGTCTCGCGAGATATCAATTTTCCACCGCTGCTCGTAGAAAAATACAAAGCCTCAGAAAGCTACTACAACATAATATTCCGTATATATTACCTGTCAAGATAAAATATCGGCTTGGGTAATATAAAATATTGGCAGGTAAAATATCCACTGTGACATATATCACCAAAATATATAACCAAAATAACATATAGTAGTATTTGTCTCGTGTGCATTATTATACTGCATGTTAGGAACGCTTTTATATAGGATAATTGTGACGTTTATATGGACTGGTTCGATTTATGAATTAAATGTTCTCCTTTTTCCCAGAAAAGGAAGTTTGCAGTACTATATATATATATATATATATTCGTTAAAAAGATTCTTGACAGGTTATATGGCCATATATAAACGGTTATTTACAATACAACCCTGACATCTAGCGTATAGGGAAATAATTATATACATGTACAAACAACTGTTTATATAGGGTAACGAACAGCTAGACATTTCGCAATAATTCATGAAATATTTATTCGTTAGTCTATCTCTCGTTTACTAAAGTAGTTTATCATTTATAAGTCCTAATCATCGGGTATTCTGTGTAGGTTATGTTATGTCATATTTTAGTTGTCAATCTTCGGTGTGATGAAGCGGTTTTCTTTCATATATATTTTATCACGTAAGTCGGATAAAGTTTCAATATTCGCGTGATTTATCTAAAAATAAATTACACCAAATATTAATATGACTTGGATATTCTTTCCTAATTCGTATTTTTAGAAAAATTGCTACGGAAACGTTAAAGGGCACTATGAGGTGTAAGACGACTAATTTTTGTTCGATTTCATTAGATGTTTTAACAGTAACCAATTCATTTTATTCATAAAGACATTCTTAGTCTCTTTTCTTGTTTTTTGTTCTTTTTAGTCAAATTTTGTGTCTAGGCGATTTTTTTTGTCAGACAAATGTTTTACAAAAGACGAAAATATATATTTTCGCCTTGGCAAAACTTCAAGTATATCGAGATAAAGGTCAACAAAATAAACCTTTTTTTTTAATTTTGTGAATAAGATTAATTGATTTTGTGTTAAAGCGTCTAATTAAATCAAATTAAAATCAGTCAACTTACAACATCATTATCTAACTTATTGGAGGCTCTTTAACGTTTCCGTAATTTTAGACAAAAATATTGCTTATCTCATAATGAGCTAAGACTGTCAACAAGCACATGATTAGTTACTGAAGATTTAAACATTGTAATGCTGCTTTAAATCTTTGTCGGCTGAATTGAATAGATCTAAATTGTCTGGACTGATTTGAAAGCACGGAGGAAGACGTAAGTAGTTTTCTTCATTTTGAATAATAGAATATAATTTCATTATAATATATTCCCTAAATCCAGCATACCATCAAGCCTAAAACCAACGGGGAACACAAAAGAGCAAAAAATGAAAACAAAATAAATAGATAGCTAATAATAAAACTAATAAATAATAATATAATAATAATATAACAATAATGATAATAATAAACAAATAAATAGATAAATATGAAAAAAAAAAAAAAAAAAAAAAAGCAATTATGATAATATTTAGAATAATAATGATAATAATAATTATAATGACAACAAGAGCAATGTTTACATGGCCATCCCCGCCGAGTGTGTTTGCTCAGTGTGTTTGATGTCTTCTGAGTGCCTACTTGAGTATGTTCGGGGGGGGGGCGTCTTGTGAACGTTGCCTTTGCCTTGTTGATCTTTATTCTTGTTTTTTTTGCTCATTGGAAGAATGTATATTTAGTAGAGCAGAATAATTCAATTTTAAGAGGTCTTTTTGTAATGAAAACTGATGGCTGAAGTGATTACAGATTTGAAACCTATGTGAATACTGATGGCTGAAAATAACAAAGGACAATGACTGAACAATAATGCAGGGTAGGTTATCATTCTTGTGTGCTGCACTCCTCCTCAATGAGATCTATCCACCTATGAAGTTTTAAGTTGATACTTCTAACACTTTTTGAGATACCTCGGACAAAAAGTATGAAAAATAACAAAGAGCAATAACTAAAAAATTGTTAAGGGTAGAGTTATCATTCTTGCGCACAGCATTCCTCCTTAATAAGATAAATCCACCTATGAAGTTTCATGTTGACATCTCAAAGAGTTTTTTGTGTTTTTGAGTTATGCTCCACTCAGGTGAAAATAAGTATGAAAAATAACAAAGGGAAATAACTAAAAAATTATGAAAAGTAGAGTTATGTCCTGCACATCTCCTGAGTGAGATATATCCACCTATGAAATTTCATGTTGATATCTCAAAGGCTTTTTGAATTATGCTCTTGACAAAAATTAAGTTCAAAAATAACAAAGGGCAATAGCTGAAAAATTATGCAGGGTAGACTTCATTCTTGTGCACTGCACTCTTCATCAATATGATCTATCTATCTATGAAGTTAGATAGATTCTAACAGTTGTTTTAGATGCAGATGTTTACATATATAAAACATGAATTTGATATTGTAAACACATAAAAAGTCAATGTTTAATTAAAACAGTATAACAATGACATCACACCACACGTGCCACACGATATAAAGAAAATAGACACCACAAGTGCCACATGATATAAGGGAGATACATCAGAGTTAAAATAGAGAAAAAGTGAATCCCTCAAGAAAGGCCACAAAGGCAAAATTGAAAATGTTGCAGGCACGGTTTGATTGAGCTTGTTCATGAACTGTCAAGTGCAAACTACCGTCCACGCCCCTATCACTGGCTAAGCAGAATTTAACATTTAAACATGAAATGGTAAAGTTTTGAATTTAGAAGCATCCGCAGATTTGACAGCTTTTGGTACTTTCCTTGAAATCAATACTGCAGGCGAAATATCTAAAAAATAGAGAAAAACAGAATCCCTAAAGAAAGTCCAACACGACTAAATTGAAAATGTTGCAGGGTCGGTTTGATTGAGCCTGTTTATGTTACTGGAAAGTGCAAGTTACTGGCCACGCCCCTAGCACCGGCTAAAGCAGAACACAACATTTAACACGAAAATGACCGAATTTTGAAACATCCGCAGATGTATTAACACGGCGGTTATCATGGAACCATCAATATGATACAGTAGTGCCATTCCAGGAAATGCGGCATATGGTCCCGTTGTAAAAGAAAGCGTGTACCCTAAACGAGAAAACAATGGGCGGAACTAGATAAAAAAATTGAAAGGGGATCTGAGGTTATGAAATAGATAGATACAGAATCCCTAAAGAAAGCCCAACACGGCAAAATTGAAAATGTTGCAGGCTCGGTTTGATTGAGCCTGTTCATGGACGGTACTGTAAAGTGCAAACTACCGTCCACGCCCCCTAGCACCGGCTTAAGCAGAATTCAACATTTAAACGTGAAATAGTAAAATTTTGAATTTAGAAACATCCGCAGATGTGTTCATACGGCAGTTATCATGGAACCTTCAATGTGACACTTCCGTGCCATTCCATGAAAAGCGGCGTATGGTCCCCAAGTAATAAAAAGCGTGTGCCCTAAACGAGAAAACAATGGGCGGAACTAAATAAAATGGAATTTTGAAAGGGGATCAGAGGTTATGAAGCCTGCGTATCACAGATAAGACGTCAAAAGACAAATTTAAAAAGCAGGCAACATATCCTAAGGGTGATTCAACATTATTCAAGTAGGAATATTGGAACCACCCAACTAGAAAATGCCGAAAAGTTGAAACTTAAAATACCACAAGCACAACAATAATGTCGTGCTGAACGATCTGCAAGGATCGAAAATATAACAGCCTGCATATCACAGACAAAACGTCAAAAGATAAATTTAAAAAGCAGGCAAGATATCCTAAGGGTGATTATACAGTATTCAAGTAGGAAGACTGGAACCTCCCAAGTTGAAAAGGGCCAAAAAGAAGAAACTAAAAGTACCACATACCATGTATACGCAACAATTACGTCGTGCTGAACGATCTTCAAGGATCGAAAAAATAACAACATTAATTAAATGTACGAGGAGACTTGTTACAGGCTTTTGTTTTGTAGCAGCCAAACACATACTGAAAGATTGTAATTGGTTTTCCTATGTATATCTTTGTAAAGTAAGTGATCTGCAGGTCAATGCCAGTCACTAGCACCTCGCAATTGGTGGAATCCCGCCAGGGTCTTTGGATATTCTAATGTGAGGAAGTTTCAGCTAGCTTACAAAACGTTGGTGGTTCTACACCGCGTGTGCCTGAAATAATGCCCCTGAGAAAGCTCGGAAGTCACCCAAACGAATGAATGAATGAATGAATGAAGTAATCACGACAGGATCAATCTTGACTTTTGGGGCATTATTTATATAACTTGTGTAGTGGACCACAAGATAATGCTACACGTCCAATATCTAAGAGTGGACATTATAATTTTAGGGGAGTATATATTTACAGTCTGTTTACTATACCAGTCAATGTACCACGAGATGGCATTATGCATCACAGAGGATTCATGTATAAAATGACGTCTGTATAGGGCTAACTTTGTCCGCCTGAACACATGTTATGTTCAACAGAGTTCGTTCTAATACAGTTTGATAGACAGATAGCTAACGCGATAATTATATGGTTAACTGTTGGCAAAAAATAGCAACCATAGGATCTACTTATATGTAATAAAAAGTTTGGTAATTCGATTTCTAGGATAAAAACAGTATCTGTTTCATTGTATACACTTTTTTTTGCCATTCAAACCCCATTTTGTAATTTGGGGCCAAATTGAAAATTTAAAAATGCCCACCCTGTTTTGATAACATTTGCAAAAAATATTATCTTTTAAAAAAAAATTTCCCCCCCTAATTTAATACGATTTTAAGCTTTTTTTAAAAAAAGAGGGTTTAATTTCGATGAATTACCCTAAAAAAAACGCATGAAATTTGACTGAGGGAAAAGAAATTTTTGAAATTATAGAAAATGAACCTTTTAAATTTTACCCACTTTTTTAAAATAAAAAAATTCAGCCCCTTAAAAAAAAGACTTTTTTAAGATGAAAGCTTGACAAACCGGAATCGTTAAGAATACAAAATAATTCGCCCTTTTTAATTGAACGGGGTAGAAAATTTTGGGGCCAAAAATAATTTTTAAAATTGTTTTTTTAAAATTTTCTTTTTTCTTTCTTTTTTGCCTTCAACATATAAAGAGGCCATAAGACAGTCAAATACGGACACTTTATATATTCACACATGCGTGGGGGAACCCATCTGATGACATTATAATCCGTATACAGTTACAAAAAAAATGTAGAAACAAACAATTGCTTACAAATAGATAATATCGTTTTGCATAACACGTAATTTGAAATAAGTTTTCGGCAAGGCTACGTGGACCTATAAATAACTTACTGACTTGCTTTATTTTTCCTTATGAACACAATAGCGTTAGCAAAATATGATACGTGTATGACTTTATTTGCTTTGTAAAAATACGACGATTGTTCAAGTACTGTCGTAGACAATGTATCTCGTACATGTCTCACTTGAACCGACATTATTTCTTTTTTTTTGCTCAGAATTAAAAGTCAACATTTCATCTTATGTATTAATGAAAACTATTATTGTTTGGCAACATTGATCTGAGACATTTGAATATTCAATGACCTTTTGTCGGTAATTGTCGGATTCCGAAGTTTTTAATCACACGGAATTTAAATTAATGCATAACGTTATACATGGTAAAGCTAATGACACAAAACTTGCCTTACTAGTCTCACTAATAAGAAATTAAGAGTTTTAGTTTCAATTGTAGCTTGTAGGTTCGAATCTTAATAAAACATTTTTTATGTTTTTTATAATTTTTTGCAAACCTTGATTACTAAAATTTTATGCATGCCAACCACCCATTGTACGGATGTATATATTGAAATTATGAAACTATTTACATATACATCCATACATCAAAGTTATGTTGTTTCTTTGTTAAGAAAAGACACAAGAAATTAAAGAAATGATTCATCAACTAATGCTGCATATAATTATAAAAGAAATAAAAAAATCTGAAAATTAATGGTGTGTTGAGGATTCGAACTTGCAACTTCGCGATTGCTTTGCTTTCATAATTTCCTAAGACGGAACGGGACGTTAGTATAAAATAAAGTATCAAAAACTTTCCTATCATTAAAATCAATTAGTAAATCGTAATAAATTACGGAAACCAACGAAAAAGCTTCCTAATATTAATTATTCTCATGTCATTATTGCCAAACAATATGTGCGGTTTAGTCATTACTAGTACGATTCCGTCATTCCTTTGTCAATTCTGTTCTATTAATTTGTATAAAATCATAACTGATAACGGTCTAGCGTTATAACATTAATGTATTATAATTAAGGTTTAAATTCCACAATGTGTTGTATGTATTGCAGTTACAAGTATCAGTGTATGTAGCGGGTATATTTTAACTTGAACCTTTCTTATGAAAACGGAGCCCACCCTATCATACACTTTGAAAATTTGTGACAACGTAGGCCCTGTTGTGCAATTAATGCGAACAGGACAATTATTTTCATACTGTGATTTAATTCGATATTTTTGTTTCAGCTTATTTCGTACTTAGTTTTTTTATTTGTCATTTATAAATTTACCTGCTCAGAATTAAAGGTCAATATTTCATCTTATGTATTAATGAAAAATATTATGAATTTATTTAAATAAGGCATCGCGTTTGGCTCTTAAAGTGACAGTATGGCCATCCAACATAAAATAGCTCTAGAATTTGCCACAATTGTCTTCAATATCTTACGCAGATTCACAAAAATAGTTTATAACTCACGTGACCCATCATAAATTATATACATATCCTTTGTAATTAAGCGTTTATGCCTAAATGATTTGGGTGGGGAAGTTTATTTTTAGGCAGTTTTTATCTTTATCATGCGTCGTCATCACCATTATTATAGTCTTTTTTTAAATATATAGCTAATTCAAATAACTTGACCGCGTAACGACGGGTATAGTATCATTATACAAATCATATTCTTCTTCTTCTTAAGATAACAAAACATGGACGGCAGACGTAAAGCAAAAAATAACCAGACAAGTTCAACAATGAAAACAAGTCAAAGCTATGTGAAAAGTATTAAAGTAAGGTTTAAAGAAATAACACACGATCAAGTTTGGGATTCTGATGAGGATATAGACGAGTCTGTGCCATTAAGTGACAGCAAACATCATAACATTCAGCGTGATGATTGCCCAGGTGTTACACAATCTGATGTTACCGTTAACAGATCAGCCAGAGATGCATTGATAAATGTTGAACCAGCGACGCGGCCGAAAATACAAAGTCAGTTAAGCTACACGCCCGAATGTGATGAAACCAGTGATTATGAAAGCGAATATCATACGTCAAAAGAAAACTTACTATCTGATAATGGGGAAAAACGAAGTTTAGCTTCGTCGAGATATTTTCACAGTGGTATGCTATATATTATGTATTATTTGAAATGCACAACTTATTTTTCCCGTGTCATTAAAACTTTGTTAACATATAATTTAAAGAAACAAACTTGAATTCCTTATCGATAATATTTCTTCAATGCTGCAAAGTAATAAATTTTAGTATTTTAGAAGTACTGATAAAGAAAACCTAGATGAAATTTAGATTTTAATGGTCGACAAGTCCTATTTTCGATATTGTTGTCATTCCGCGAAATGGACTTACTCTCTAAGGAACTGAACAGTTTGCTTGTTAATAAAACGTATTCCACCTGGCTGACCTAATCAGTGCATACTTTGTTTGCCTTTTTATATAGTACCAGATCTACACTCAAAAGAAGTATTGAAAGGCGAAGAAGACAGTTTCAAACCAAAGGTTTTAAGTATCATCAATGTTAATCATTCGAGGGAGTTTATTGTTTCACCAAGTAAGACTATTCTTATTTGTTCTGTAATAGTGATTTTTGTAAGTTGTGCTGTATATTTTGTTATGAATAAATGGATAATTGTGAATTATCTAACAAACATATTGACTTAAACTGTTATCCAATTGGATTTACTTAATGAAAATTTTCACTTACGTAAAATGCAAGTTTTTATAGGAAAGCGACTGGGAATCAAACTAGTAATAATATGAATGTCCATGATCGACAATGAGAGTTCTTTTTAGGGATTTTTAAAAAATTTCTTCAAACCTGTAATTTTCAAACTTGTTCATAGAGAAATGTCGTCACGGAAACCGTACATAAATAGTAAAAGCAATTTACTTGTTGGATAGGGCCATCGAAAGACATCCGTTTCTTTCGTTTACGTTTAAAAAATACATGAAAAAAAAAACAACTTAAAAAAAAACGTTTTTGTGATCTTTCAGATGAAGGTACGGCCAGGATTAAGAAAACAACAAATAACATTTCAAACGGTAAGTGTATTAAGCAACTAACACAGTACTCACTGCAAGGACATATTGCATATATAATAATTATATTAAAATGTACAAATACAGAGTAAGAATTAATTAGTTGAACATTTGTTGAACATACACTGATACATGTAAATGCTAATAGAATGAAGAGTTTAAAATTTAATATATCTTCTCTGTGTGTTTTTAAAAGATGTGTATTTTATTAAGAGACAGTATATATATTTTTAGTATCTTAAAATATGAAAATTTAGCATAATGTATAATTTAAATATACAATTAATATATATTTTCAAATATACAATTTCCAAGAAGGAATTAATTAGTTGAACAATTGACATATTATGCAATATTATATTCAAAACACATATTTCCATATTATACAAACACATTGAATGTTTTAAGGCTAAAGATTCCTTACCTTGTCTTTACAGGAAACAAAGAAAAACGCCGATATCTGAATGGTTTGACTTTTGACATTATTTCCTTTTGAAATATATGCTGGAATTTTTAACATATATCTAAGTACTACCCATTTGTAAAGAGGTAGATAAAAAAAGATTACTAGCTTCATGGTCAAACGTTCATTGAATATTTAAAAACCTCCGCAACAAACTTGTTGTAATATTTTTTATAATGTAATCAATTATTTAATGCATAACTTGATGAATTGACCTAGCAATTCAAATATAGTTTTTGTATATTCATCCCATACAAACTGATTCCATTGAGCTTAGATCTAAACTGTCATTTTAGATCGTACATTAAACATGTTGAAGATGTTTGATTCGACGCACCCAAAAGTAGAAACAGAATTATACAAAGTAGGATTGAGTTACATCCGGAGAGACACTCATTTCCCTTTAGTTATATTTAAAGGATCACGAAGTGGGTGCGGATTTGCTGCAAAGATGCTATTCAAAAAAGTGATATCAATTAAACCTAATCTGAAAAGTGTCTTCCTTAAGGAAGCAAAAGAGTTGAACACTTTGAATTGGGGTGAAGATGTTGCTGTACTTGTAATCGACGCAAATGGATGTTCTGGAAACAACAGAGAGAAGTTAGATGACTGGTATGAAATTCTATTAGAAAAGATGCCCATAGGAGCTAAAGAACGAGGAAACATAACCCTAATACTAACTATCAATACTTGCTCGGGAGTGAAACATCCCATCTTAGTTAAATACAGAGAGTACGTTTTAAATGCTGATGAATTTCCACCATCAGACGAGACAAAAGAGAAACTGGTGGACGCCATATTAAGGCAGAACAATGTTAGAGTAATTTCATCAAGACATGGCCCAATTCCTCCTCCTCGACCAAAAAAGGGAAAGATACATTTCATTAACATCGATACAGTTAACCGCATTGTGCCTTTTCTTGACAGAAGAGGATGTATCGGAGAAATATCTGATTACATTAAAGGGCACCTCTCTGAAGAATTGGATTTCTTTAGAAAGCCTGTTCCAAAACTTGTGCAAAAATTTCGGCAATTATATAAAAAGAGTAAACTATTGTTTCTAAGCCTTTTAGTGGTACATACCATTGGTCATGTTTCACACAAGAATTCCTTTCATGAAGCCGAAAGACTATGGCGTTCGGTGATATCAATCAATAAGCTGTCTCGAAAGAAATATGAAGCCCTTGAAAAAAAGCATAAATCAGACATGGAATTCCATCATCAATGTGCAAAAGAAAGCGGATATCAGTGCAACATTGGTAGCACTATTCGAAAGGCTGCGCATGGCTTCGTTGGGAAATACCTTGAAAAAGACGGTAATATTTTTAAATTCTCGAACGGAAGAATATATTATTCATTCCTGCTTGTACTCTATGAAGCTTACCCCAAAGGTCTCGAAACCTGTGACGAGGATTTCTTCTATAACTTTGTGAAGTTGCGTACGGCTATTAATGATGACCAAGACCAAGACACGTACATTGCGATCGATGAAAAGAAACTTGACAAGGTAACAAGATCGGTATGCTGCCGCTTTAAAAAAGAGATCATGCTTAAGAATGTTGCCAAATGTATGAAGCACCCGGCAATGAGTCCTACATTTTTCAAGATTTTCTTGGGATATTTAGGCGAGACTCCACACATGACATGGAAGGTCTTAAAACAATCAGATTCAAGCCAAGAGGAGGCATATTCTTCTCTCTACCACGGTATGACTCATCTGGATGAAAATAACAGTGATTCAGGAAAGGCTAATATTACAGAAATAATTTTATGCACGGACATCTGGAAGAGGAAACGACGAAGCAAGAAATGGAAGGAATGGATCGCTGATCAAGAAAGGATAGCGTTAGTATATGCATCAGAATTATCAAATACTACAACTTTTCGTTGTCTTGTAGATGTTGGTGCAGAAATATCTCTACAGGCACTGCAAAAAGCAATTGATAATGGCTCCGAAGAAATCCTACAAACAATCATAAAAAGTAGACAAATTGCCACAGTAGAACAAGCAAAGTATGCTGCCTTAAAACTTTGTCATGAAAATTTGACACCAGGTTTTGAAAAACTACTGAAAGACTTTCTTCGTACGTATAGTATGAATCAACCGCCTTTAATTCATTTGATAATCGAAATAAATAATACTCAGCTGTTGACAAAGCTTCTCAGTGGAGAATTATTAGGTACAACAATTGATGTGAACTCACTGTTCAATGGCGAAACACCACTGCTTGTAGCTGTAAAATTTGGATTTCAAGAAATTGTCCGACTTCTTCTACAACACAAAGCGACACTTGGTCAAAAGGAGTTTGCTGTAGCTTCTTTAAAAGGAGATGTTTCAACATTGGAAATCTTATACGAATGGCGACCTTCTACTTTTTATGAGAAGGATGTAAGCGGCTGGACTCCATTATTCTATGCTGCGTCTTACGGTAAACTAGAAGCCGTGACATTTATTTTGTTAACGTCAAAAATCAAAAGGCAGCCACGTCCTGTCACTTCACTGCCACATGATGATATCAACGAGGGACGAGATGATTTTGGTAATATTGATTCGTGCATGCTAGATCCAGCTCTTCAAGTAAAGAATCTCAAAGGACAGACAGCTTTGCATGTTGCTGCCATAAACGGATACACTCAGGTTGTCGAAGCACTTGTAAAGGAAGGTTTTGACATTTCCATGAAAGATAAATCCGGGAATTCCCCTTTGGCATTATCGTATAGAAATAAGCACGTTCAAACATTTTGTTGGATCCTAACATTTTGTAATTCCAATGGTTTACCTGTTGATGAGGATGTAATACTTCTTGCTCTAAGGATGGGTGACACAGATACGTTTGAGGTAATGCAAAGGTTTTGTTCTCCTATTAACTGGAGCAGATCTACATATGATATTGTCATCAGGGAATCAGTCGAAACAGGCATGCACAACATGGTACAACACATATTATCAAATGGAGGATCTCCGAATAAAGAGATCGATGGACAGAGACCTATACATTTTGCAGCAATAAATGGCGATTTTGATATGCTGAAAATATTGATAGAATTTGGTGCAGACATGACAGCTAAAACTGTTAAAACAGGTGACAGCATCATTCACATCGGAGTAGAAAGAGGATATGAAGACTTTATAGAGTCTGTTTTCAGACTGCCTGAAAGTGATGATCTGATAGACAATGTAAATGCCTTTGGAAATACGGCCTTGCATGTTGCTAGCAGAATTGGACACCATTCACTTCTACGACGTTTACTAGAACTTGGATTTAAATCAAACATTAAAAACCAAAACAATTGTCTTCCGCATGACATTGTCGAGCAGGAGCTCAAAGTCTCTAATTTTTGTACAGACACATGTAAAATTAAATTAGTTCAGGAATGCCGAAAGCTATTGGAAAACTATCCCCGTTGACAGTTTAAGCTATGGTTATATTTGTTCTGAAACATCAAATTGCTTTACCACTTTTGCCAAGGAGCAACAATGAATGATTTTATTACTTATTTTAAATATTATAATTAACACAATCATGAATTACAAAAAGAAACAGACATCTGAATAAAAGTGGCGAAAGTATGAACATGAGTTACCAGAAATTGAAGACATATTGTTTTGATGAGCTAATAAAATTATGCATTTTAGCACTAACTTTATCTGAAGACGTTTTGCAAATGGTAACTACAACGTTTTATTCGTAATTTATAACTTTTGACAACAGAATTATAGAAAAGAATAAAAATTAACAGCGTTTCTTTCGTATCTAAAATGTAATACAGTGTACATTCAATGTTTTAATCTGTCATTAGACATATATTTATAAAGACATTTACGTGTTTGCAAGATTCTGTTGGAGCAAACTGACAAGTGTGGAGCGTAGAAGATTCGACACGTAATTTCTAGACCAATTAAAAACTCACGGAAAAAACATTAAAAGTGGCATTTTGCTAAATGATTGCGTTAGAAAATAGGATATGAAACAAATGGGGGATAACTTACAAATTAATAATCATGATGTGAAGAGATAAATCTCCCTTTTTACATTTGTAGTGTTTTTTTCCATTGTATCGTTTTGACTTTGATAATGATAACCAGATACATTTATAATATTTGTATTTATCATTGCATCAACATATAAAAATCATATCAACTTGTGATTTTACACATATATTTAACAATAACTAGTTATCCCTTTTAAATTATTCTGTATTTCACATAACATTAAGCGAACTTAGTGCCACACGTTTGAAACAATATTGATATGTGTTTGTCTTATAGACAGTATGAAGAATGTTTGAAATATGTCAGCAAGTGATAAGATTCATTTGGCAGCAATGAAATGAAGCGTATAAACTTGATGAAGGTTTGCGAAATAAAACAAAATACATTGTTATAGCTTTAAGGCACATGCATAGCTTAATTATCACTTATTACCATTTGTTTACTTTTCAAAGTATAATTATCATTATTTTGTTATATTGAGTATCTAATTCTATCTGGCTGAGTGAAAACATAAAAATTGTTAGTATTCAGAAATTGTCAATATATTTGAAATTGTAATGATATTTATATTGTATTCAATAAAAATTGTAAAACTTTGTATATATAGTACATAATATTTAACAATTATATTTGCCAGCGAAACCAGATGTTTATGTGCTTTTTTTTTTTAGATAATTGTATATGTTGATATTACTTTTAACACATGTTACTTGAAATAAACAATTTACTCACTTACTGTATATGGTAAAAACACACTTGATGGTAACGACTCAAGTGTGAATTCAGTACGAATGACTATCAAATATGGTACATACATTAATGTATATACATGCATAGTATCTATTGCAGTCTGTAATATTTTTAAATGGTTTATGTACATACATGTAGTTGTAAATTCACTATTGCATTGTATTATAAGACATCAATAAATGGATGATTTGTGATCGTTTATTTAAGACAATAGTGGTCAATCAAAATAAACAAGGAAATAATATTTTGATGATATATGTTGATGGCTACATTTCATATGACATATGTTGCAAATAAAGTTGATAAACATTTACTTTTATTATGCAGAATCGTAGAAACATACGTTATGTACTAGGGCTGTCCCACAAGGTCATGAACAATGGCTGTAAAACAAAACTATATCACCCGATCTTAAAACAATTTTGCAAAAGTGTATCTCCATCAATTTGAAGTAAAATAAGAAACAATTTTTCAAGAAAGTATACATACACCAAATATCAAAGCATTCATACGGGCCTTAGGTGTGCTTATACGGCCGGTGAAAACATCTGCATGTTACAAACTGCACATTATCTTTAAAACAGAGTAAGTGGTCAATAACGCGTATTAATTACTAGTACATTTATTAGTGGAACGTTTAGTATTTTTATTTAAACGCTGTTGTCTATGACGTATTTGGCCCTCGGATAACTAAAAGATGAGGCATATCTTTGTGTTTAAATTTTGTAAGATTTGTTTAGGATTCAAGGGCCTGTGTACATTTGTACAAAAAAATGATCAATTAAGTTTAAACCGGTTAGAAAACTGAGATTACCGCATTTCGGGTTCATGCCGCTAATAGTTAGTGGGACACAAATTGATTAATAATGGGCCATGTACACAATACAGGAACAATTGTACATAAATGGCCGCTCATTTATGTCTGTAATAGAAAGCCAAGGTCATTTTACACGTTTGAATACATTTCTGAATAAAATCTGACTCTTTTACAGCTACATTAATTTTATTAGATATACCAACTTATATTATAATTGCCATATCTGTCAAGTTTAAGTTGACAAGGTTTATTTCCCCTTTGTTGCATATAATGCCGTTAAACGCTCCAATACATGTTTGCTGAATTTGTTGTGATCTGACAAACATGTACTTAATAAAGGGTTCCCATTATTTACCGTCAAGGTAATGAAAATTACTTCATCATAAAACGAGGAAGAGTTCTTTATAGGACATTTATTGAAATGCGTTCAGCTGAAAATACTACAGGAAATGTGTTTTGTTTAACATAAGTACTTGAGAAAGTTTATTTAAACAGATAAATTTATAATCGTATCCCAATACCTCAATGTAAAGATTGCGTGTGTAAAAAAGATAAAATCAAATGTTCATTCCATTCAAGTATTAAGAGTATTATAATCCAACAAGTGCCCATTGAGTCGTAAAATACCATTTACAAATAAAAGCAACGTCACAAGATTAAATGATATAGAATAAGATATCTCATTTACTATATGTTCGTCTTATTTTACCGTTGGCGATCATATCAACACGAAGAAAGAAGGGTGGCTTAATACTTGTGTTTATCACTCAGTTGCATACCGTTTTATATTATCGATTGGCCGGTCGCGTGAAGTATTGTACATTCAATGATTTACTAAATAATTGAAAATCGTTTAATTATGCTTGATTTTGCCAAGGAAGTTTACTTATTCAAAACAGTAAGTGAAAAAACAGACAATTAAGGTAATACACAGATAGAGACCGATACTAAAAATCCATAATCATCAATAAAAATTAGAGCATATAGAAAAAAGAACATTTAAATTGAAATGTATCCGGTGATACGGAAGCGTATCAGGGCCTCCACTTATGTAAAAGTTTCAAGTCACGTCAACTTGTTTCTTCTCGTTTTGACCAAAAACATTCCATGAAGACGTTATAATTAATACGTTATACGTAAAACATTCCATGAAAACGTTATAATTAATACGTAGTATTAAACGTATTAATACGTTAATCATTGCCAAAAAACTTTTGTTGAATTACCTGAGAATATTTGTCAATGCGAGTAACGTCATTGCGTCTACTAAATATTTCAACAAAGCCGTGAAATCACAAAGTTTCGACAGGATTTTTGTCGGAGAGACAAAAGCTTCAAGCATATCGAGGAAAAATCAGTTGCAATGCCTAAAAACTTCTCATCTTTGTCAGTAAATTTTATTGAGACATGCAAAAACAACTTATCAATGCGAATGAAAATAAGTCGACTTAGCACAGGAACGACTCGGGTTTTATGTTGCACCAACACTACGCAGGTCATATGGCGGCTTTACAGCGTTTACTGGTGTATTATTTCTTGCCCGAACCGGCGTCTGATTAGAACCATCAACGTACCAATACATAATTCGATAACTGCCTCACATGAAATAATCCAAAGTATGTGGCGGTTTTATACCCACAGGAATGTGGGGCAAGTTGTTTGACGTCAACGACTTTAACATTAGATTACGGACGCCAATTTTTATAATGGAGTATGGGCCGAAAACAATAACAAAACAACAACAACAACAACAAACGGTGATAATGCTTTTTTAACAAATATCCGTCTATATCATAATACAAAAACAATGTACATGAATGATTAAACAACACATTTAAAACAAAATAAAAGTTTAACAATATATGAGTATGTTATGTCTTCATTTGCCGTCGCCTGTTTCCAAAAACAAGAATATTTTTTTGACTTTCAATACGATTAGACATGTGATAAAGTGTGTCCCACCTTTGTTGTAATACAAGATTAAACTTTAATTAACTCGTCCAAGAAAATGTTTTGAGAGGTTCGCTCTATAACACATTCCTGAACTCATTTAATTAAAGTATATATGTGGGTTCCTATATATATAAAGAAATTTTTATATTCACGAAAATGTACATTAAAAATCTCTTATCGAAACGAAATCCAAGAGTATATAAATGATTTATCTGAATAAGTTGCGTAATCAAATGTAACATGAGCAAATTGTCATAACAGAACAGAACAACACTTTATTACCTCTAGTTACATATAGCAGCACAAGATAAACCGTAAAACCATCAGATAGAAATAAAAAATGATGAAAAACAATAATGGATATAAGTATGGGTATGAATTAAAAAAAATCTGCTTGTTATAAATAGATCTGAATACCATGCAAGTTGAATTAGTTGAGGTTTATTCAGTACTGAAAATCTACATAGCCTTTACAAAATCACTAATGGAATGATTTGATAAACTAAAAAGGGTATTACCCAGGAATGACTAGGCAAAATAACGTGCTTATGTTCGCTTTAACATGTATGTAAATTTTTTCCTAAAAGCCAAATTATAAAAACTGCATTACCAATAAGTTCAACAAGTATCTGAATGTATCGTTATATAATTACAATATATAATGTAACAATGTAATGGTAATAAAAACGAAAATCACTGAAATTTTATACAAAGCATCGTTTGAAAACAACACATTTAAAACAAATAAAGGATTACCAACCAATACTAGTATTTGAGTATCTTATATTATCACATGACGTCGCTTGTTCTCCATCTAACATAACCATAACGTGATATTTTATATAACATAGTTACGTGTAATATAACGTCGTTTTGTGATCATTTCGTTAAGATTGTTTATTTTCATTGCTTTCAATGCATTTAGTCACGTGATTATCGCCAAATAGATTCATATTCACTTATTTGCACACATTGATAAATGTATTCAAAACATGTGATCACAAGTACCAGGCATTATGAAATTATATAACACTATTTATCACCTGAAACGCGAAGTCAAAATATCAAGTGTGTTACAAGTCAGTTATTAAATACATTTCAAGTTGTTTATTTATCAAATCTATTCATTTACCTTAACAAAGATACGAAATCATATCTATAAAGCTATATCACAATCACGTAAATACAGAAACCTTTACTTGAAATCGAAAAATCAAAATTCATATATGTACATGTAAACAAATACATACTTGTAGAGAGATGCACATCTTATAAAACAAAACAGATTAAGAAACATCTATGAATATATACTTTATGTACACAGGTCTTAACACCATATTGAGTAATTAGGACTTGAGAGTTAAACTTATTGTCATACCGGTATGTATGTGTTTTAATTTCCAATGAGATAATATAATATATGATCTATAGTTTGAGTTATATTTCAGTCTATCAGTTTATCACTCTGAATCATTTAGCATCATCTGATAATGATTGTCTATGACAAGCCGAAAAATACGCCAAAACTTGTCAATATGTCGCAATGCAAGTATGCTTTGATTTCTTTCTATTCGACAAACATCTATAATTGAGTTCCAACAAACTGTTTTTTTTTTGTCAAAAAGAAGCACACAAGATAAATGATAAGGAAATCACAAAGTTATTTACAATTATTGCCTTTCATATCAAAAGGTGGAGATAGAAAAATCCCGATTGTATCTATTAAGAAATAAAATACATATCCAACCTTTAAACTGATCTTGTTACAATGCATGATTGTACTGTGCTGAGTGAAACTAACATGTCAACATGCTTTGTACTTGCTTCATAAGCAATAACATTTGCAGTGTAAATTTGTAAAAATTTTGGATGGGAATATTGCCGATTATATATCGGAAATGAGTATTTTTTCCAAACCATATTTGTGCATTATTCTGTAAATATCATGTTCATATCTTTCGCTTTGTTTAAAAGCAGGTATACATTTCACTAGTCTGTGATATATTTGTTGCAAGATATTTGTCTGATAAGCAGGAACAACAACAACAACAACAACAACAACAAACTGATAATGGCTGCAGTGATCTGGTTTGCGATATGTGTTAAAAGTCCTTTAGTTTGTATTTATATATGTAATGAGAACATGAACAATGTTTCGCCTTTTAGATGTGCCAAGATTGGAGTGTCTTCACACAATCAGCATATGGTGCCCACTTCTGAACCGTTGTACTCAGATGCAACTTTTGGAATCGTTGCTCCGCCAAACATTCTGGAATATAACCACTTCTGTTCGGCAATTTTGGGTTGAAACCAAATTTGAGTAACAATTTGGTAAGCTCGACACTTCCATGTTTGCAAGCAATATGTAATGCAGTTTCAAAATTGTTATTCTTTAGATTTATTAAAGATGAGCATTCAGGCAATGGTAAGACGAACTCTGTGAAATGCACATGGTTTTTATCCGCTGCAAGATGAATGATACTGTCCTTTGAATCAGTGAGCGCAAACATATCGGCTCCGTATTCTTTCAATATAAACAGAGATTTAATGTCATCTTTGGCTGCTGCTACATGGACAGGACAGTGTCCATCTTGTTTTATATTTGGATTGGCTCCTTTAGAAAGGAGAAACTGAAGCATCTCGCGTAAGCCATATTGTATGGCCACATGCAGCGGTACACCGAATTCCCGATTAACAAAATCGACGCCGAAATTGTATTCCATCAATAACTCAAGTAGATCAATGTCATTATTTTGCACTGCACGCATCACAACCTTTTCATCTTTTTGGAGTCCTCTTTGGTTCCAGGCATGCAAAATTATCCTTAAAGCATGCATATGTCTACCGTTGCAAGCCAGACTTAGTGCAGTTTCGTTGTTAATATCTTTTGCCTCAACTTGTACGTTACGATTAATAAGTTGTCGTATAACCGTAGAATGACCCATTTCAGCAGCAATGTGTAGTAACGTTTGTTTCTGCTTGTTGGTGGCATGTAAGATCTGGGGTGACTTATTAACGAATAAGTCTAGGATCTCATTTTGTCCACTAGTTACAGCCATGAAAGCATTATTGGTGTTTGGTTTGGCACCGTTATCAAGAAGAATGCGTGTAACTGTTTGCAACCCAAGTTGCGTTGACATTGCAAGTGGTGTTTCGCCTTTGAATGTTTTATTTATGTTTACACGAAAATTTCCCAAGCTTCCATCAAACAGTTTTTGAAGCAAAGATGTATTATTTGTTTGCACTGCATGATGAATCAATGGTGGTACATCTTCACAAGCACTTTTATTTACATCGACAGCCGAGATTAACCTGCGTAAAACCTGAACCAATGCATCAGATTCTGGTTCTTTGCTTAGTATTGTGGCAGCATACTGAGCAATTTCAAAAGCTTCTGTTGTGCTAAAACTACTGTTCAATTGTATGAATTCGATGACCTTATCAGCACCGACGTCAATTGCTTTCAGTAACGCTGCCTTCTGAATTTGAGCACCTTTTTCAACCATGAGCTTGAATGTCTGGCAATTAGACATTTCTGCTGCATGAATAAGAGTCTCAGTCTCTTGTGTATGTGTCCACTTTTTCCATGTCTTTTTGTTACGTTTTTTCTTCCAAATATCATGAAGAACAATGACTTCCGTGATGTTTCTTGGTACACCTTTGAAAGTGTCCAGTTCCTTGCCCATTCCATGATAAAGACATGAGTATGGTTCAGTAAGATCACAATCTTGTCGGGTAAGAACTTTCCAAAGTAGATGTTTTGTTTCGCTCAGAAACTTCATAAACAATTGAAAGAAGCTTGTGCTCATTAGTGGGTGTTTCATGCATTTTGCGACGTGTCTTAACATAATTTCTTTCTCGAACCGTTTCATCACCGCTTTTGTTCTTATGTCTAGTTTTCTATCATCTACTTTTAGTACTGTGTCGCTTTCGAAATCTTGAACATTTCGGATGGAGTGTACAAAATTGTAGAAGAAATATTCGTCGCAATGTTCTATTGCGTCAGGGAACATTTCACAATATACCAAAAGGAATGAGTAATGTACTCGTCCATCACAAAATCTAAAGACTTGATTGTATTCTGACAGAAACTCGCCATCAAGATGACGTGCATACCTTTGTAAATTGTTACCAAGGTCAAGAAGATGGTTGTTGTCTTGTGCATACTGGTACAAATGTTGCAAACATTTACTGTTAAACCATTTTTTCATATTCTTTGGTTTGCTTTTAGACTGCGTATCTATATTATCCGCCGAATACCAAAATTTCTCACACTGCTCATTTAACTTCCTCATTTGGTTTACTTCTCCAATTCCGAGTTGTCCCCCGTGCGAAAGTACTGCAAGAAGTGTTAAGAACAAGGAACCCCCTTCTTTGTATGACTCCCGAATTCGTTGCACTATCTCTGGTATCGGTTCTGTCAGAATATTTAGGCCTTTTGCAAAGTCTGATCGAAACAACTCTGCTAATTTACCTACACATCTTACACTTCCTAACAAAGGGATGATACCATCAACTATTTCTTTGTCGATATAAGATGCCTCATTAACCTTGCCGGACTTATTTTCAGGACCACCTTTTACTCTACGGGTAACGATATTCTTCTGTTTCATAAATGCCATCAACAGCTTGGTTTTTGTTGCTCCTGTAGGGCGGAATTCCTTTTTCGCTGCATCAACAATATAATTGCAATATCTTTCATAGATTGGATGTTTTCTCTTTCCTGTTGATTCACTATCTTTTAGGTTCATTATGACAGTGAGCTTTCCTCTTAGACTTGTTCCAATTGGCATGTATTCTTTAAGCCATTCAAACCAATCGTTTAATCGCCCAACATCATCTCCAGTCGGGCCGTTTATATCGGTCACCAATATGATTGCATTTTCATCTTGAGATATATGACTCATTTCAGTCGGATCCTTCAGGTAAAATGGCTTTGCTTCGTTTTCTGTTGCAGAAACAACTCTTTCAAAAAGCATTTTGGCACTGAATGAGCACCCATACCCTGTTCCCTTGAAAATAACTAATGGATGGTAACCCTCTCGGTTTAAAACTTTTTGGCCGCCCCTAAAAAGCTCCGTTTCTACTTGTTCTTTTGTTCCTCTTACACCATTTAAAATATTCAAGTGGCGCACTGAAAGAACAGAAAAAATAAATACGGTCTTTCAAACATAACAATATTTTGTTTTAATATTTGTATTTGTTTCTTATGCATATACCTATACCGCGTTTCAAAAAATTATATTAACGTATGGTCTTAGTAGACACTTGAATATATCTCAGGTTAGTTATAGAAGGCGTAACATTCAAAGAAGACACTTACTTGTAACATTGTTGGAGATTGTTGCTACCTTGTTTAGTATTGATTCACCATTTTCTATAAAAGAAGAAAAACTTTTTATAGTTACTGAGATCATGACATTGGCCTAAAATTGTCGTTAAACCAGTAACCATTTTAATGATCTACATCAGGTATAAAAGATAAATATTTGTTTTTACAAAATCTTATATTTCAAAATGTATATAAAATAGCTCTTATTTTATATCGAATATAATGCATTCAATTTTATAAGCATTTGTTTGTATAAAGTTGTCAAAGTATATGGTTAGGTGTGAAACATACCTCCTGTTATCTGAACATTATTTGAATTGTTAACAAGGTAATAATGGAGAGGTCTTAAATCTGCTAACTCTTCTTCATTTCTTCCTTTCGAGCGAAGATCTGGCACTGAAAAAATAATGTGCCAAGTTACTATACACCGAAAGAAACTTCTGCAACACTTTTAAAACTTTTTTTCATAGATTCACTGCAAGTGGCAACAAAGTTCAATAACATCATTGAACCGTAACCTATGACAAATTCCACATTTGTAATATGCATGATTTCAAGTATATTTGCTAGGAAAGTGGTGTATATATACATTTTATATCATACAGTTTATTGTACTGGATTCCTTGTAAATACAGAGTACAAATGCTCTTCATTTCCATCTGTTTTCTTGTTGTATTTTGTTATGACATAAAATTAGTTTGTGTCTTTGCTAAATCTGAAATAATTGTTATTTTTAAATAGGAAATGAAATATGTTTGCTTACCACTCATCGAGAAATGTTGTAGTAATTCACCATGACATTGTTCGTCACTCATATCTTGGCCTTCGTCATCATAGTCGTACATCGATTTAGGCAGCGTTTCATAATCACTAGTTTCATCGTTTGCGAATGGATGTTCGTCTTCATTAACGTTGTTTTCCATCCTATCTTCTGTTATTGTACTCAGACTTTTGGTTCTCTTCAAGTTCATTTTTATCCCTTGTCTTATTTTTTTCGGCCATGATTTATTCTTATGGTCATCGTTTTCTGGTAGTGTCGCTGATAAACCAATTTCTTTTGATTCTGAAGCAGGCTTTCCAGAGTAATTGTGGTAATATTTTGAAGCTCCATTTCTTGAGTTATCAACAGCATCATACCTTTTATCTTGTTGGTTGTATGTTTTTCCATTTTCTACAGTGAATGGAGTTCTACCCGATCCCTCTTTTGTCCGAAGACATTCTGAATTCAACAAACTAGCAGAGTCATGGTTCGAGATGTCAAAGGTATTTTCGTTATTTGTCAAGATAGTTTTGTCATAGTTCCAAACATCTGATTTTGTACTGCTCTTGAAGACTCCCCTAATACTTTTTAAAAATGTCCCCTCTGAGCGATTTCTTTCTGCCATTCTATTCTTCAAACGGTAATTGTTCTTGACACATCATAATGTCATCGTGTGTTCCGAAATGATGAGCATGTCCTGCAAAATAAAAATGCCTTTTTACTTACACTTTGGTGTGTACTTTATAAAACCTGGTCTAAATGTATATACATCGTCTTGCTTAACATGAAGGCCCTATACAATATATTACCAATAAAAATATCTGTTATTCAATATGAGAAAAGCTTTTGAAATATTAATCAAGTTTCCACATTGAAGCTGCAAAGTGAGTGTTTTTTGTGCATATTTTGACCTCATTTGGTAATTTACGTTGTTTATAAGTGCCGTTTACATTATGCGAATTATTACTATTAAATACATGTTAAGTTTTACATGAAATTAAGCATAAATTTGGAGGCATGCTGCTATAAAAGCTTTTTAGATATTATGAGACACGTGTACACACTATGTAGTATATTTCGAAATCTAACTAATTACAAGGCTACATTTCGAAATGATGACGATGTTTCGGTTAAACCGCAAAATATGACCTCTTTTAGTTAAAAGAATCAAAATAGTTTGCATAACCTTTGCGGACTTTTTTACCCGCTATAAATATGGTAAACCATTAAGTCATTGATCAACAATTTCTTTTCAAAAGTCATACAAAGTATTACATATATTTATATAACTGACTAGACAATGTCAAGTGTATAGATATACCAAATTATTGTATCTCAATATGACAGGGATCTAAATATAAAAACCGCCCAAATCGGAAATTCTATACCTAAATTGAAAAAAAAGTATTATAATTTTAACCTTCTTTTTCAAACATTTAATGATCATTTGTAAAATAAAATTGAACATTGTAAATTCCTACAAGCAATATGAGAATTTATCTATAAACTTATATTTATGAATTTTGTTAGTACTTTTGTAATATGCCATCGTCATTATCATCGTTTTCGTTATCCTCTTCATTATCATTAACATCACAACGTTCATTTTACGGTTAGAAGTTTACAATGAATTTGGCTTAAAATAATAAATGTGATAATGATGTATATTTAGAGGAAAATAAACGAACATATGATTTAAATAGAGTCCTTTGTTAGATAGAGGTTAGGGCAATCCAAACACGAGGGTCATCGGTTACATCGGGAATAGTTTTTCAACTGCGTTGATTACCTAACAGACACGCCTTCATATTTTGATATATTTGGCACTTATGAAATTTTATTGTTGTTAAAAGAGGTGTGTGTAGGAATACCGAAAGAAGTGATGCACGTGTAGTGTAAAATAAGCCTATGTAAGATAAAATTTTCAAGCACCACTATTTTACGGATTTTTCTGAATAACAACTTATAAGAAAATTATGTTAATAATAAGGATATAAAAGAACATTATTATAATAATGATAACTACAAAGACAATTCGGTTAAAAATGAGGAAATAAAAGAGCACATGACAAAAACATACAAAATTATAATGATAAATATGGAGGAGAAAAATAGAAAACTAATGAAGCAATAATGTAAATATTGAGTATAATTTAAGACTATACCACACTTGTAACTTAAATTAAAAATTCATGTTACCATTAAAAAAATAATAAAACGCATCTGATATTACCAACACTCGTATGATTATACGTGTTACAAGCATGGGTCTTTTGTGAAAATCATGAGTTTTTAATAAAGAATGATGACAAAATGAAGAGATATAAATCACAAAATACACCGGTAACATAAACAGTATTTTAAAAAGGAAATACTGAAATAATATAATCAAAATCTGCATGAATGGAATAATCACAATTACACACGGAAATAGTACGTATACACAATTACACACGGAAATAGTACGCATACACAATTACACACGGAAATAGTACGTATACACAATTACTCACGGAAATAGTACGTATACACAATTACACACGGAAATAGTTCACATACACAGTTAGAAATGGTAAAAGTACTTGTACACAGTTACAAGCGGAAATAGTGCATATACACAGTTACAAGCAAAACAGTACATGTACACAGTTACAAGCGAAAATAGTGCATGTAAACAGTTACAAGCGAAAATAGAGCAGGTACATAGTTACAAGCGAAAATAGTGCATGTACACAGTTACAAGCGAAAATAGTACATGTACACAGTTACAAGAAAAAATAATGCATGTTTACAGTTACAAGCGAAAATAGTGCATGTACACAGTTACAAGCGAAAATAGTATGTGTACAAAGTTACAAGCCAAAATAGTGCATGTACACAGTTACAAACGAAAATAGTGCATGTACACAGTTACAAACGAAAATAGTACATGTATACAGTTACGAGCGAAAATGGTGCACGTACACATCTACAATCAAAAATTGTACATGTATATGAACACAATTACAAGCAAAAAAAGTTCATGTACACAGTTAAAAGCGAAAATAGTTCATGTACACAGTTTCGAGCAAAATAGTTCTTGTACACAGTTACAAGCAAAAATAGTACATGTACCACTAACAAGCAACAATAGTTCATGTAATTATAAATACCAGTAATAAAAAAAGAAAACAATTAATAAAACTAAACTTATCGATAAATAAATAAATAAATAAATAAATAAATAAATAAATAAATAAATAAATAGATAAATAAAAACTTGCCACTGATGTCCCGGCATCTCTTACGGCGATATGGACAAATCTTCCCAACCATTTTGCTATAAACCAGTTGTATTATATTTCTGTATCGCCAGTTTAAAAGGAGACACAGGCAAAATTTTAATTTCTTCGTTTTTTGTTTTCCATTTATTTTTCTGTAAATGTTCTCAAAATAAATACACTAGGAAGTCACAGGGAAAAAACTTTTATGTAAGGAATAAAATGGTTGTTTCCGAACTTGAACCACGTGGGTCAGGTTAGAGCGTCAAGATTTTACAATAGTTGTCACAGTGAACTCTGGAAACGTTAATGAATATGTCTAATGAATGCCTTAGACTTGTTTCAATCATACAATATCCAAAGTATCTGTTATTGTACTTTCCAGAGTGTGTTCAAGTCACATGACTTGTTTTAAAACTACTCGGTGATTCTGTCGGCGTCTAAATTTCGTTCAACATATTAAGACGATATTTTTTTTGTTTGAGTGAAATATGGAATATATTTTCACGTAACATGATAAATGCCACATATTTTCACGAGCCGGGATGGCGAGCGAAAATATGTTGCATTTAATCATGTTGATGGCAATAGGCAAAAGTGGTATAATGATGAATGTAGGCGTAAATTTGAATTATATAAAAGAGATGTTTTTAATTATAATATGATCAAATGTAATGAGACGAGACAATTAGTTTACTAGTCAAAAAAAAAAAATATATTGCTGTAGAAAAAAAAATGAGTTTAATAGAATTTAAGTCATAAAATGAATTACAATAAATGAAATTACATCTGCTAACAAAGCATTGTCTTCTAATAAAGCCTGTTCTATACAATATACTATATGAGTATTTTTAAGTTAGTATTGATGTATTAGTACGTCCTATTCAGTTGTTATTTAATTATATCTTAAAGCAATGTAAATTTCCTCCTAGTTGGTCAAAGGGGGTTATAATACCACAGTGACTATATATGAAAGGTGACTCAAGTGACCTAAATAATTACAGAGGTATTACCCTTATCAGTTGTTTTGCGAAGCTATTTACTGCTATTTTGAATAATAGATTGGACCAATTATCTATACATTTATTACTGTTTGCAGACGATGCTGTATTGTTTTCTGAAACAAAAGAAGGTTTACAAGATTCACTTAAAAAATTAGAAACTTATTATAAAAAATGGAATCTTAATGTCAATATTGAAACAACTAAAATTGTTAGAAAGGGTGGTAGAATAAGTGATTCTTGTAAATGGACATTTGCTAGAAAAGAAATAGAAATTGTTAGTTCATTTATTTATTTAGGGGTTGTTTTTTCTTGTGGGGTTCGTTTAACAATGCAACAAAAACTTTCGCTGGGAAAGAATAAAGGCAATGAATTCACTTTTTAATATTACACATGGTATAAATGTACCTGTAAATATAATGTTTAATTTGTTTGATGCTTACGTATTGTCAGTAATGAATAATGGCTGCGAAGTATGGGGCTTTTTAAAGGCTGAGAATTTAGAGCGGGTTCATAAAAATTTTTGTAAATGGTTGCTTAATGTAAAACGAACAACAAATACATTATCTCTGTATGCAGAACTGGGCAGATTCCCATTGTACATTAATAGATATGTTCGAATTGTTAAATAATTTTTAAAATTGCATGGTCGAAAAATGGAAAACTGTATAATCAGAACTATTGTTAAAGACCAAAGACTAGGCATTTTTCATAATGCTGCTAGTGTTAATTGGTCGTCGAAAATACGTGTTTTATTACAAAATGCCGGATTTTGTGATGTCTGGGAATTTCCAGAGTCAGTTAATATAGATGTATTTATACCAGTGTTTATCAATCGCCTTAGGGATATTTATACGACTAATTGGCATGCTAGTGTTCAGACATGCAGTTCGTTATTTTTGTATAGACATAGTAAGTCTATTTTTAATCGTTCTGAATACCTCGCTATTGTTGATATTATGCTATTGCTAGATTAAGATTAAATTCACACAACCTGCATATTGAAACTGGTCGACATAACAATATTGAAAGAAATCGTCGTTATTGTGTAATTTGCAATTCAATGATATCGAGGACGAATTCAACTTTGTTTTAGTTTGCCCGTTTTATCATGAAAACAGGAGAAAATATATTCCTAGATTCTACTATACACGTCCAAGTATGTTTAAATTTATAGAACTGCTAAATTCAAAATGTAAAAAGACTCTACATAATCTTGCAATTTATTGTATTAAATACTTTAGACAGAGCATTGTAGGAGCACATTTGTCTCGGAGCACATTTGTCTCACGAGGTGTGACCGATGTGTTCGTAAACATTCATGTTTTCGAAAAATGGGAAATGAGACAGATGTGTTCGACACACAATAGAAAGGACACTCGAAGCACATTTGTCTCACATTCTTCCATAAAATTCTAAAAAGGTAATAATTATGCCCGTCCGTCTCCTGGCAACCAGACATTGTTCTGTGTTGCCTGTATTTATAATACCGTTTATAGGTCACTTCCGGTCAATTAAAAAACTTCCTACCTCTGCATAGGAGTCTCATATTAACTCAAAGAATATCCCTGTTCTGCGTGTCACAATGAAAATTTCCACCAGTGCAGTATCCAGAACCAAAGCACATATGCAGCGAGATTTTTATCGTTATCAATTGTGACATGTTTCTTTCCGATGCTCAAAGTTTTATAAATGATTTAGGAATTATTCTAAGCAACAAGAAGGTAATATCTACGGTGGCATAAAAGGAACTTAGGATTTTCTTATTTATTATGTGCGCACGCGAAATCTTTTACGTGGCCACTCGACACTTTTACTGGCGAACGCGATAGCTATTACGTTCGTAAAATTAGGAATAGTTATTGCGTGCGCACGCGATAACTATTACGTGAGCACGTGGATAGGTATTCTGCATTTGGACCCTGGACGGGCTTCCTCGCATGAGTAGTTCGACGCTTCGAGTGAGTGTCAAACCTACAACGGTTAGGGGCAAGTAGTTTTTTTAAATCACCCGGCCACGGAGACCCCTAAATGATCTAAAGAAGAAATTGAGATGACCATCCCACACGTATTTTGTTTTCATCAGAAACAAATAAAAAATATCGCCTCGCCATTTTCAGAGAAGTGATGCTTTCAGATCCGCCATTAAAAAGCACTTACAACGTGCATGAGTTCCTAAAAGAATCCGGGTAATGCCATAATTATGGAATATCGCACCTCGCAGAATCGGGCGAGACACGACATTCCGACGAGACCAGAAGCGAGGCACGATACTGAAACATGAGATCTCGCAATGTCGAAGTATCCCGTACCACGAAATTTCACGGCTCGCTTCATGTTTTGCCGGAATGTCGCTTTCCTTGTCTCTCGCGCATCGCTTCGTGCATGTGCTTCTCAAATGCCTGACTATGACAAAGGAACCAGCGCGGGAGCCATCTGGGCTTGTCGCCTAATGGCGGACAGGCTATTTACACTTTTTTCACACTGCATGGCTATAGACGTCAACACGTCAAGTTATTTTCTGTTTAAATTTCATCATGGAAAGGTTTTTGACATTTCGCTTAAAAAATGCGAGCAAAGGTTGTTTTTGATTAAGTAAATTTCAATCTTAATTATGTTGGTTCTTCTTTCACGTCACAGCAGTGTAATTCTTAAGTGATTTTACAGTAACAAATATGACACTAGAAATGTATCTTTCATCATTTTAGATCAGTTTTATCATAACTCTTTAAAATGAGATAAAGATTTGTTTTATATAGAATATAAAGGGAAAACTATTTAGTGGTATATTGCCTCTTTCGCGTCGACGTATGAGATGCGAAGCGGGACGCGAGATTCTGGCGAGATGCGAAACGAGTCGCGAAATTGTATCGTTCACATATCGCCCGATTACGGTGATCCGTAAGATTTTTGTCTCCCTGAAACCGATATACACGATGGTACAATGTTGATTTCAAGCGCGAAGGTACGATGATGGAAATACGACGGCATGATGATGAAACAACGATGGCACGATGGTGAAATCACAATGATGCGATGACACGATGTTGAAAATAATATCGCGTTTTCAACATAATGCCATTACAGTTTCATCATCGTACCATCGCATTTTCATCGTACTATCACGTTTTCATCATCGTGCCATCGCTGTTTCACCATCGTACAATCGTTGTTTCAAGTCTGTATCATCGTGTTTTCACCATCGTACCATCGCGTTTTCATCATCATGCCATTGTGTCATCGCGTTTTTACCATTGTACCATCGTGAACGGGATTCCGTATGTTTCAGTGTTTGCCTTCAGGTTTAGCCAATCAAATTTCTTGAATTTGAGATATTATAATTAATAGTTACGTTTAAGATTTCATTAAAATGAACATTTGCAAACCTATTGTTGATTACAATTGACATAAGGTAAAACGGCGAACCTCGAAAAAAAATCTGCATGAGACAAATGTGCTTTCTTGTCGCTTAAAATTCATGAGACAAATGTGCTTTCTGGTCCCTTAAAAATCTTGATCGGAGCACATTTGTCACACAAATGGGTTTTTTAGGGTAGACATTTGAGGTCCCATTTGTCTCACGTGGGACAAATGCGACCGCATCGGTCTTAGGTAAGACACAAATGTGCTCCGAGACAAATGTGCTCCTACAGAGCACTGACCAATTAAATAACTTATAAATATTTTTTGTTATTATTAGAACAACGTCATAATATTCCTATGAAAGATATATGTACTCTAACAACATGCTTACTCAGATCACTCTCAACTGTTGAATTTAGACAAATATTTGTAGCAAAGTTTATTTATAATTTATATGATTTGTGTGTAATATTGTATGTTATCACGATTAGATGTATGCTTAAGTCTTTAATGCAATTTCTGTTCTGTTCTGTTCTATCATTCTAGATAGTTTTCAAAACAAAATTCAACAAAAACTTGTTTTCTATTTATCAGATTTTTCAAACAAAATGGCGAAAGAAGTCCCTCAAAGTAAATATGAGTTTTGACTCCGCCCACTTTCATATTTATATTTCATATTCATTTCTAAAAAATATGAAATATTTTTGACTGATATAGCACCATATTTCATGGGTTGAATTAAATAAATAGATTTATTACCCTTCCAGATTTTTTCCTTCTTTTTGATTGGATATTGGTCACCCGAAAGAAATTGATATTACCGAGCCAGACGGGTAATATATTATTATTTTATTATTATCATTATCGTCGACATAAATGCATTTGATATTGATTTATATAATATTTTTGATATTATTTCATAAAACTCATAAACGTACCTGTGAAGTATCCTTTACTCTTAATGTTAATATAGTCTTTTGACGGCCGAAGTATTAACTTAAAGGATAAAACGTCACTGGGAATCCCCGCCTTTTTCCAACCTTTTCATTTAAAGCTAGAGTATTCGGTTTATCTTTAATATTTACAAATGTACTCCTACATTAAATTTACCTTAACCGATTTTCACCTACTTTTGAGGTGTTTAAATCGTTTTATTTCCTTATTTTACTAAATCATGTGATACACTACCCGTACATGTAATCGATTTAGTGAGAACATTGATATCTTCTGAAAACAAACAAAAGAATTAAGAGGTATATAGTTTAAACAATTTATGCTCGTATGTTAAAATATTATAAATGACTAACTACTTGTACTAAGCTGTCAAAAATACTAAATAAATTATATTTCAGCTATTCAACTACATTGGATGTTACTTTTCTGCAATAAGAATTACACAACTGTTACATATATTTATATCTAAATGTAATTTTCCATATATTCGCAGTTTGGCATCAAAACGTACAGACATGCAGTCTGCGCAATTTAACTTAGATGACCTGTTTTTTTCTCCCTTTTTTGTGGTATTTTTAACTATTATCACGGACGGTATGTATTATAACATTTATAATTAACTAAAACACATCACACGTCACACATTACAAAAGCAGGCTATCTTTTCATAATATTCTACTATACCACAGCCCATCCTCTTAACTAATATTGCCTACTTGCAAACTAAGGATTCAAATGATGTGGAAAAATTGGCAGTATCACGGGCCTTGTAAGTTTTGTTATAATGAGAGATATATTTTGGTAACGACTGACGTGTACTTTTTACCTATTCAAAAAGAATGCATAATTAAAATATCTGAAATATTTCATTCTTGTCTTTTGTAGAAATAAATACTTAAAGCACACATTAAAGTTAATCATTTTCAGAGCTATAGTGTTATATTTCAAGCAACATGCCTCCCGATGAGATAAATTATTGTAAAAATCAAACCTGAATGAAAGGCTAGATCTACTATAATTTTAATAAGGATAAAAGGATTCAAGATTAAAGTTATAATTTACATGTTATATGTAATCAATGACTAATTGTTGGGGCATTTATCACCATATATCTACTGTCTGGCTAACGTAGTCAAGGCTAAATGTACATAGTTTGACCTCTATATATGTTGTTTTTTGTGTGTGTTTTTTGTTTGTTTTGTTTTTGGTAATTAACGTTAATGGTGTGCCGGTTGCAATTATGTAAACCATTTGTTTTGTTTAATTTACAATAATTTAACTTTTAAATACAATTTTCATGAACAAAAGCATGAATCTGGAGGGATGCTGCTTTAAACATATATAAGTTGGATTTGGATTCATGAGTTTACACTAGATGTAATTATCAATCATTAAACTGCCTTTTCTCATATTCTAAAATAAATTGAAAATGTAAAAGAAATAAAGTAATATTATTTTTCACAATTTTCCTCCTAGAAATTACGGTGTCATAGAGGGAACATCAGAAATATTTTTTCTATCACGCGAGCACGCGAAAGCTACTACGTGCGCACTTGATAGCTTTCGCTTACGCACTTGGTAGCTATCGCGTGCACATGTAGTAGCTTTTGCGTGCGCACGTGGTAGTAAAAATATTTCTAATGACCCTTTTATGCCATTGTAAAAAAGCAATATTATGTCTCGTGAAAATAACGTCCAAATGAGCTTCACATTTTCACTTCAATAAGTTTGGTTTCTATATATTCTTGAGCATCGCGTAATTATGAAGAGATATTACTTATACATGTATTAAGATATAATGTAATTAAATTGTCATTATTGTGGTTTATTATGTTAATTTGAACGCAAAGACCGCAAGTTAACATATAAAAATAACTACTTTGACGTCATTAGTTTTATAAAACATTTTTTTTATTGAGAAAGGAAATACAAATGGACGAAAGACAGATGTATGCATCTACCTATCTGAACAGAATAGGAAAGGGGAAAGGGTTTTTGTTCTCGATTGTTTTGTTTTGTGTTTGTTTTTATTGTCTTTTTTCTCTTGTTTGTAATAAACATGATTAGTTGCGCCATATAGAAACAATAGAATGCAGTGACAACACCGGTGATTTCATTGGTAGCTGCCAAATGGCACCAAACTCGCGCGTCAAATGCACACATTTATACGAAAACCAAATCATGAAAAGCTGAATAATAGAACCAGATATATACTTTTATGCTACAATAGCGCTGACCCTTTAGGAAGAACTCAACTATTGTTTGATTTTGACATGACGGGTCTGGAATAATTTTCGAGATTAATGTACCGTTTGATTAGGCATAGACTAGTATTTTGTGTGCAAAATTTCAGATCATTCTCTCACTCGGTTTATTCAAGAATAATTATTCTCGGAAAAGTGACTCAAATAATCATAGGGACCTCCAAGTCGGCCCAAAACAATACGATTTTCAATTTATTTCTGAGCAATATTTTGTATCTAAACTCAGCTACTGTACATTATTTATTTTGTGTCAAATAGGAGAGACATTCTATGATAAGGATGTAGCCTTTAAAAATAATGTCAAGGACACATACAATTATATCGATCAAGTTATTTGCGTTTTTGTTGACTTTGATATCACGGAGGCAATGCATACAAATCTAAGACCCATTGATTATCACTTTCCTTTCATTATTTTCCGTTTTCATTTCTTTCTAATTTAAATACAATAATATTAATAATATAAGTTAGCTTCAGAATTTGACGTCTAAAACAATGAAGCATTTTAACCTAAGTAAGACATAAACATCCGTATTTGTTTTATTTTCTTTACCATTCAAACTGTTGTTTACAGTAATAGTCAAGCATTTAAAGGAGTTCAAGCGATGTCGCACCTTTGTAGAATCGGTATGTTAAGGTATTAGATGTCTCATGTAGAATCTCATTTCTGAAAAGTAATTATTTCCACTTTCTTAATTAATTTTTCACAAATGTTTATATTTGTATGAAGATAATCATTACTACATAATATTTTGATGACCCTATTTTATATGACAAAATCTAACAGATTTCCTTACCCCCCACCCTCTTCTTATTTGAGACCTGTCTATCTAAATCATAGACATTTGTCGTTGGTTTTATTTGTAGTTATTAAAAATAAATATGGTTCTTTATAAGTACTTTTCAACTAAGAAAAATATGAAACTGAAACTAGCAAATGTTTTCTTCATATAATGAAAACATATTATTTGTTGTTGTTGTATAACACTGATACAAATGATATACTTTAATTGTCAATATTTTTCAAACAAGATGGTACACTAATGTATTTTTTTTGTATTCATGTCCAGAATATAGTACAGTTTATATTATTTATATAAAGTTTTAAATGCCTTTTAAAAAGAGTGTTAATTATATATCTTATACATTGAACTATAATTATATTCTTTTCATCAAATGACAGTTAATATAAAAGTATACCTCGCAGACATAGGCAGTTAAAGTACGAGTATAAACTTCATGATAGATGCTATTTTTGTTGCGACTGTCAACGTATAATTATACTAATTCGTATACATTATTACATCAGCCAATATCATTTTTCGTCTTTTTTAACGCCACAGTAAAGATATAAACTGTTCAAATGTGTCATGCGTAGTTTACATATGACCTGCGTCACGACAAAACCAACATAATCAACATAATGGGTTTGCGACCAGCATGGATCCAGACCAGCCTGCGTACCCGCGCAGTCTGATCAGGATCCATGCTGTTCGCTTACCAACCCTATTACAAGTAGAGAAACTGATAGCGAACAGCATGGATCCTGATCCGACTGCGCGGAGGCGCAGGCTGGTCTGGATCCATGCTGGTCGCAAACCCACTATGTTGGTTTTGTCGTGACACGGCTCATATAAATGCTATCAACCGGAGCGTGTTCGCCTCATATTTACATTTAAATTAAAGTTCTTTCTGAAGATTAGTTTAAAGTAAACCATAATACACAAATATTTTGATCATACGATTTTGTTGGGAAACCAGCAATATGATTAACCGAATTTTAATTCATTAATAAATTACAGTGTTTGGTGTATTTTTTCCTTTGTATTGTGTATAACCTGCGTCTTAGCAATGATTATACTAACATATTTCTTTCATACACTAGAAGTACTCTTTTTCAAAATTTAAACAATATTGTTTTTTTTTTGTTGTTGTTTTTTGCAGCAGATATATAAGCGTTATACTCTTTAATATATTCTAAAAAATAATATTGACAAAGTCTACATGAGTACATGCAATATGTATTCTTATATGCGAGAGGGCACCAATGTCATGAATTTCGATAATTTTGGAATATATATACACGTGTTTATATGTACTTGTATGGCTAGAAAACACGTACTGTATCCATTATAAAGAATATTAACGATTGAAAGATATTCACGTTTAGTCATTTTCTCACTAAGCGTCTTCATTTATTTAACCTGTTTTCTCAATTTTTTGAAAATGCTATCTGTGCAGAAAATGTAGGTTTACATTTAAAAGATATGCTTCAATGAATGAGTCATTTAAAATACGTTCAGTATAATAATATAAATAAATGTTCATATGTATGGTGGCCGGTAGTGTCCGTTGCGGACAACTTTTAAATCCGTGATATTTTATGTCGAAATTGTATAAAATGTCGTTGCGTATAGAAAGTTAGAATCTCTCGAGTTTTTCTGTCACACTTCTGTCATAAAAGTTGAGTTTTACGCAGGAAACCGCGACATTCACTATCTACATAGTAGACTAAGCCTCGCAAACATATGCCTACTTTAGGTGGCCGATCTCGGCCATTATAATTCGCGATGTTTTGTTTTGATGCATACCTTGTAAAAAGTCGATTTTGAGCATAAAGCCTTATGAGTTATTATGCAAAACGTCGCAACTGAAAATTGCTATTATTCGCCGTGATATTTTATGAAACCGTTGTTGTTGAGGAACGAAAAAGTCGCAGCCTATAATTGTCCCCCATCAACTTTTTGTAGAATTTCTACAACACTCGCAAATCTGTCGCGGATTTCATTCTTTTCCACGACTTTTTTGACAAACGGGGGATAAAATCTAGAGTCAAAACATCGACGCTACCGGCCAATGAAGTCAACATGTTCAACTATCGAGGTTTACACGTTCCCCGTGACATTTTAAACAATTATCGGTAGGAAATCTTGCGGTTTGTAAGCAGCCAGCGACATTTGATGATAAACGATAAAATTTTCTAGCGGGTTTGAAATGGCCACAATCACCCACCATAAATACGGTATTTTTCTTTTGAAAGCACATAAAACACGTGTTCAGCTTGAAAATATACAAAATTTTTAGAGACAAAAATTATGTTGATTTGTGATAATTATGCATTAATAAAAAAAAGGTTTTTAATGAGTTCAAGCTGTGTCTAATATGGTGGCATATTTCTGCCACCAGATAACCATATAACTAACTAGTTAATTAAGAGGTTAACTTGTTACGTAACTAGTTAACCTCTTAATTAACTAGTAAGTTATCAGGTTAACTAGTTACGTAACTAGTTATTCTCTGAATTAACTAGTTAGGTATCAGATATTTTGTAAAATGTAAACAAAATACCGCATTCAAACTCGTGTTAATGACTTGATTACATGTACCACAATGTAAATAGTATTATTTATTTATTTATTATCCTCCATCATACATGAAGATTTGAACGACAATTACACAACCATTTTTTAAATAACTACAGACAGAACAAGTATATAAATGTGATATATACATTACAAGACAGAATATAGATAAACAAATGCAAGTAATCTATAAAATGTATACATTGGACAGCACAATTATATGATATGCCCTTAACTGAAAAGAATGACACTGAATAAGAATTAAGACGGGAAAAAAACGCTTGTATATGATTTAGTCTTCCCTCTAACCCTAGTACGAAAACAAAACACTAGGAAATAGAGAGCAGGGAAACAAATCTACAAGTTTTAATTCAATGACATTTTTATGAAAACCTAGACCAGTTCACTAGATAATCGAAATGTCATTTTCATTAACAATATAAACGAATACTATTTTACTCACTACTATAGTATTCCAAGTTATTTTGTAAAATGTAAACAAAGTATTATTATGATTTACATACAAAACACTATTTAAACACTTAACATGTACTAATTCACAGACAGCAACAGAGGCAATCTATAAGACAGTAAATGGCCGATAAATAAAAAAAAATTGGAGACTATCACAGACCACCAAATATAAAATCTTTTGAGAATAAGAAAAAGAAGAATTTCTAATGCATAATGGACCTTAAACTAAAAAAGAGAAATAAGTAAAAAAAATCCTTACTACATTTATATTCGTCACACAAGAACAATTCATGTAAATAAATGATGAGGTCATTTTAATTTATTTTACAACTTCACTGTTTGTTTAAGTTTTATCTTGTTTATTATCACTTCACCAATTTGCTAAAATATTGCTTCATTTTCTATATTTTTAACCAACTGTGATAATGTCTATCGAATAACATATATTGAATAAGCATTTGATTCATATAAACATAATATTGAATTTGAAGCTTTTCAGTCTATGTCTATTTAAGGATAATATCAGATAAGCGGCTGATTTTTTTTGTTCTATCAAGATACCCAATTTTTGTCCAAAATAATTCACTCGAGACCTTTCTTTATCAGTAAAGTTAGACAGCCGCTACTTGATCTTTTCATTTGCAATGTGACTTAACGGCTTACAAAATCGTACTCAAAAATATCTTAATTGAATGAAATCTGGTTTAAATTTTGAACATAAACAAAATCTAAATTAGTTTCTTAATTGTTTTTTTCTACAGCATAATAATTTTAAAAAATCAAACCTACACGAATTTAAAATATAAAAAAATTCTATAAACGTGAAAAAGTATGAACTTACCACTTACACGTTCACCGACTACTTTATTTTGGAAAGCGGGATCCCAGAATCTATTTTTAAATCGTATGTCATCTGCTTGGATTGTACTGTTTCCTCTTTGAAGATGATACAGTCCAGTAAGTTTGATCGTTCTTTATACATAAACCTACTTTGGCCCAGTTTTTAAAAACAGATGTTAGCAATACTTTACAGGCTGTCATTCTTCTGTCAAATACTTGGTAGAAGGTGCGTTCGTTCAGTGTCAGAAGAGAAACTTCAAGAAATATCATACATCAAATGTGATCATACACAGTGACAGACAGTGGCTAAATGCAATAAAACTTTGCATACAAACATGTAAACAAAGAACAAGTTAGTAAGAACATACATATATACAGGTGTATCAATATTTAAAGAATCAGCACTTATTTGGAGAGATTACAATTTATTAACACAAAAATATTGATAAATATGAATATCTCGAGTAAAACAATATACAATAATATGTAGATTGATTTGTAATTGTTATTAAATTAACTTGTTATATACATGTATATACGGTGACGGAATGCACTGATGAATAACCCATACCATAAATATAAGAACATATTAACAATTTTGAACGTTTACATGTTCCTTTTGCGAGCTCGTCTCGGAAGGCGCACGAGCGGTCACACGGGCGCACAACACGGGTGCAGTCTCACGGGCGCGGTTACACAGGCCTTTACACGGCGAGGACACTCGTGCATGGTCACAAGGACGCGGCGACACTGGAAATCGAGGAAATCATTTACCCCGGCATTAGCAGCTACGGCAGCTCCACCCGATCTAAGCGCCTAGAGTGCAAGCAAATATTTAAATTATCCGTAAAAGGACGTAATCTTTCTAAAATGCACTCTCTAGCCCTTGTATTACTTAACGGCTTATTCCTGTAAATTAGTTTACCACTATTTCCTGATCTAAAACAAGGCCTAAATAAAAGATAATCATCAGAAATATCTTGTCCAGTAATAAACATATAACGGTTTAGATGCGATGGTCTTGCCTTTGCAAATAACATCTTCGCAACCTAAACGATATTGGCCAGTTTAACATTTTGGAATTCAATTTACAATCTTCAAAATCTTTTAATAATTTTATTTCAGTGAACTAAACTCATCAAATCTAAGAAACCCGAAAAACCTAAAAGGATCATGCACACATCTCTCACAATTAAAGAAATTTTAAACTTGTTACAAATACTTAGCAATACCTCTGCATTCAATGGCTAATTAATGCTAGCCACTTAAATCGTTCCGCAGATTGTAATAAGTTTTTAAGAAACAAAAATTGTCAGTATGATACGAAGTCCCTGTAAACCATGTGACCACTTTTTTATATGTAAGGCAACTTACGACAGGATTAGCTGGTATTGGTGTTTCCATTTAAAACTAAAGTAAAAGGGGCACAAGCGACCAAAGTGCACATAGATTTTTTCTAGCTGATTTAAAACGAATTGCGATTTAACAGTTATAATATATAAAACAAATAAGTTACGAGGATATAACACAGGCCGGGGTGACATCTCGGGATGTGCCTGCAAAAAATCGTGTCGGCCTTACGGCCTCGCCATTTTTTGACATATACATCTATTGATGTCGCCCAAGCCAGTGTTATATCCTCATAATTAACTCGTTTCATTTACTATAAATATTCCGTGTATGGGTGAATTTTAACGGTCCTCCAAATGTGAAAAATCAGCGCACAAGTACAGCTATCTAAAATAGGTTTTTCAAGATATTTAGTTGTTGGAACCAACCAATTTAAATGGCCCGTCCATATTTTTAAACGCATTAATACCATACGACTTGGGACAGAAAAGCTCAAATTAAAAGTCTAACACTTTGCAATATAGGCGCAAGCAAACCAATCTCTGGAATGGTGTCCCCATTACTGTGCAAGTGCAAATAAATTTTTATAAAGCACCGCCTAGTCATCACTATCACAGCACCTGCTCAAAATCAGTCTCCGTATTTATCGATCTAGGTACCCATTCGGGCGTTAAACTGATTTCATTCCTCTGCAAATTTCATCAACATTCAGTGCAATTGTTTGCAAATGCGACTTCTTGCGCCCTCTCCTGTTTTTGTTTAGGGTCATCCTGGGCTCCTTGTCATTGATTCTTGTTGCTATGTCGTGTTCATTGAACGCAGCCTTTCCTTGTTCATCTTATTTATCATATTTTAGAACTACCAGTACTGATAATAACCGACAAGGGTTTTATTATCAGTCCTCTAAATAACAGATTTTTGCCCCTTCAGACCTTTAAGATCACTTGATAGTATCCTGTTTGCACTCTCAAGTTCTCTCCATGTAGAGAATGTGATACTCGCGGACTCGGACCAACTACCCGCTTGCCATTGGATTCAAACATGCATGCATACGTGACCTCAGTCTCACTATCTATCCTGCAACTTTCGTGCATGAAATGGTATCCTCAGTCACATTCTTATTTACGGAACACAACAAAATCTGGATTCTTTCATCTTTAACAGACATATTGCCTGATTTCGTGTTCCAAACAAAACCAAGCCAGACGCCAATTTGAGAAGGTACCTCAAACATCTTTAGTCTGCTTATAAACTAAAAAATGCCTGCAAGTCAAATTTAACAAAATTATTGACTCCGGAAGACTTTATGAAGGAAACGTTCGCTCCCATACCATCGTCTTGAAAAAGTACTCTCTTATGGCCAATGCCAAACTACTTCTTCCGGTTTGCTACATACCAAATGGCAATACATTAAATATATAAAATGTTTTAATATTATCTTCTTCTCTAAAAATATTCGGTGGTCCCTGAATATCTCAATATGGTGGTAGACAGCCTTTATATCGAATGTAGATCTAAATAATTAACAGTTGAAATATAATTTTTTGTTACAGATCTTGATAAGTAAATTTATATTTGAATACATCAAAATTCACGTGCCAAACTGGGTCTCCCAGACCTGCTGAAAGCAACGTTTGAAGGATTAACTACATCTTGGGCAGTTGTACCTGTGCAATAATCCCATGACATATATTTATTTTAATTTCTTCCAAAACACAAGTACTGGTTTTCAGAGCAGACTAATTAAGTTTTTTTTTACTCTGTTTTAATCAGGTAGATTTTTAAAAATAAATAGAATCTACTTATTTGAGACGATTCAACATCCTGTACCTCGTAGACCTCATCTGACAGTCAGCCTGCCAAGGACCTGGTTTCCACAACGAAAACACAAGCCCGGTTTTCGTCCTAGCGCCTGAAGGTGAAGCCACGGCCGATTGTGAGCTGGTCGCCGGAATTAAATATTGAATATTCCGCATTATACTGGCCTGTCTTTCCTGCTTGTCAACAGGACATTTAAAGATCTGCAGACATTATATTTTGAACGGGCGGAATTTTGCACCCTTTCCCCCTGAAAATTATGTTAAATTGCCGTATAAATATAGAAGGTATTTCAAGCAAAACGAATCTTGATTGTATAATTTACCATTACAGTTTTTTAACTGTAGCCATACGCATTTTCGTTACACAATCATATAGGGCGAATCATAAAAAGAGAGTTTAAACGAGATAGTAAGTGAATTAAATGGATAACGGATCATGAACATTTCGTAGATTATCTTTTGATGTTAGATCATCATCTTTTGATCCATAAATACACCTACTTACAGCTCTCTTAGATCACTGGTAAGATTCTTGTTACTTTCACACATAGCATAATTTGATTATCGTAATAAAACAATTTGAATACTTTAAAAAGTTATTAAAATGTATGTTGTATTTGTTTATACTTTTATCTACATGTATTATTCCGAGTTCAAACCACTTGCTTCTCACTGCTGTTTTTTCAAATCCCGACAGGGCCTTTGGTTTCTTTCATATGAAGCAACTATTTAGCTAGCTTACGAATCGTCGGTGGTCCTACTCAGATAACCGTTCTTAGCTGAAATAATGCACGGAAGGGCACCTGTGTTCTTCATTCACTAGTAAAGCTGGAAAGTCTCTATACTGTGTATGCCCGACGTAAATCCCAACCAAAAAATAAAAAAAAATAAACAAATAAAAAACTCGATCTCTTAATGTCATTTCTTTAGACAATGTTAGGCTATACTGTAAATGTTAAATCAAAATTAACATTTTCAACATCTAAACTTTTAATATTATCACTTCTTCCGGGTTACTTACTAAATATTTTGGCCATATCCAAGTACACAGAGCGTAAATGTGTACACTAAAGATTATGTAAGGTAGAAAGACTTTTTGATCAATTACACTTGTGTAAATAGAATACAAATGTAGTACCAATCGATACTTTTTGTACGAAGGTGAGGTAACATGTTCACATACTTTTAAAATGTAAAACCTACAAAAATGAAATCTTATCTTCTTTTGTATTGTATAAATTTACAAAACTTTAAACAATGCATTATACATGTACAAGATTTAAGCAATAATTATAAATTAAATATAAGATTGTTGTATGAATTTTTATATTTTAAAGTCACAATATCTTGTTTTTATTTTCACAGGGAATGCTAATCATCGCTTCTTTAAGTTTTATCTACAAGTGAATTATTATAAACCATATAACTCATAACTCAAAGTTATATTAGTACAGTTAATGGCAAAGTTGTAGATCAGCTAAATTTTAACCGGTGTTCCAAAAGATTTTTGTAGATTTGCTATGGCTGAAGGTGTTCCTGATCCCGATATTGGTGTTCGATCTGTATATCTAGGAGAGCAGGTTCGGCAAGTTTCTTCACCTAATTCAAATGAAATCAATTATGGTCATGAACGTGCAGTAGCTGACTTTGTTACGCAAATTGTCAAACAAAAAGGGTGCTCAAATGCAGGAATTATTCTAGAGTCGTATCAACACAACTTTTCATTACGGCTGATCAATGGAAATACATATGCAGAAGGTACTCATTACGATGTTAAAAAAACAGTAGGTAGAGGTGCCTTTGGGACAGTTCATATATGTGTTGACAAGACCAGTAATTTCCCTTTTGCTAGAAAACGCGTCGATTTGTCAGAAGATAAGGATTCAAAACATTATAAATCACTGGCGCGAGAAGTTACATCACTGCTGGATTTGAATCACTTCCATATAATCAAATTTTTTGGGATTATAAAAAGCGAAGTGTTCATTCATGACGTTTTGTTAGAAGCATGGGGCATGTCTATAGAAGCGTATTTAAAAGATAGCAAAGTATTGCCTGCATCCCATATCATTTGCTCTTGGTTTTATCAAGTGCTACGTGCCGTTACATATATGCATTCAAAACAAGTAGTTCACTGTGATATTCATCTTGGAAATATCTTGATAAAAAATAATACTATAAAAATGTGCGATTTTGGATCAGCGAAGAATGAAAACGATAACCTTTTTACAGAATCACATGGAAATACCCCAAGGTATTTCCCACCAACGGTTCTAAAACATTTCTATCAGAAAATACAGATTAAAGTTTCACGCAGACTTGACTCCTTTGCGGTCGGAAAATTACTACTAGAAGTGATACGTGGTGGATATATATTTGAAGATAGAATGCTTCCTAATATATTTGAGAAGGCTAAATGGGATGAATTTGTTCAGAGTATTATCCCGCCAACTACCCACAATGATGTCCGGGACGTTATTACCGGACTTATGAGTTTTACAACAGCAAGCGGCATCAGCACGACCCTTGCAGCTGACATGCTAGATTCACACATTGGCTATTTGAAAAGGATGTAACTTATATATAAAACACACACAAATGTTGCTGCAAAGGCAGCATGTTTATAAAGTGCAAGACAATGAATAGTTTCACCATTTTACGTGTGGCGTGTATTATTTAATGTGTCATCACATTACATTAGATTTTCCAAATGGTATCCAATATACATGTATTCAATTGTTACCTTCTCTTCCATCCCTTTTGTATGTATACAATGCACATATTGCATACTGAATATCCTAATGATTTTGACTTTATATTGTAAATAGTTTATCAGTTATCTATCTATGTTTCAATAGCTAAACTGTTGTTAAACAAACGTGTTTGTTAGTATTTTCTGTATCAATTGTTCAGAATGCTGGCGTATTTCATGTTACTTAGCTTGGACATTTTTGGAATTGAATAATATATACTTTAATACTCCTCGTGATTTTGTCAATATACACATTGAAGATAAAACCGGTGTTAAACTGCAAATAAACACTGGTTAGGGACTATATGAATAAGCGGCTGTTATTTTTTCTCCCTCGATGTATGTTCACTCAATCTTACTACGGCTTTGCATATATTGTATATACAAATATATTTTTTCATTGTACCCAACTCTTGAAAGTAAATAAATGTAACATAATCGTCATTCCAATAAAATACTTATTTTATTGTTTTTAACCTTGTAGTTATTGCGTACATGTATATATGAAATTATCGTTATTTTGATAAAATAAAAGGCGTATTTCAAAGTACCTAACTTTTGTTAACGAACCTTATATATATATATATATATATATATATATATATATATATATATATATATATATATATATATATATATAATATATATATATATATATATATTATATATATATATATATATATTATATATCTACATGATTGTATACTATAATCGTCATTTTGATCAAATGGATTTTTTTTCGATTCAGACAGTTTGTTAATTCTTTTGTTTCTTCAATCCCTTTTAATCTAACGAATATTGTAGTAAGGCGGAAAACTTCATATAATAAAATACTAATATGCTGACTTATAATAGATTCTTATATTATCTGACCTTCAACCACTGTGTACCTTGAATGTATGCAGGAATGTATGAGTGAAAAGCGTTGCAAAATGAAGTTGTTATAGTACAAAATTTTAATGTAAAAATAAAATAGCACATGACTTTATATAAAGCATGACTTATACAGGAAGAAAATATACTCAACTCTTTCAAATAATGGTTCCAGTGAATGTCTCGATACTAACTTGTTTAAAATGTGGTTAGCCGGATCACTGGGTGGTTCTTTCAGTGGTCAGGGGGCCCTTCATTTCTTATAATTTTTTCCTCATTTTTGTTTTTGATTTAGAAAAAATACAATTCAAATTAGTGACTGAGATGTATTACTAACTTATAAATAAATAATAATTGAACAAAATAATTATTTTCATTTAAATAAATCAGAAATTAAGGAGAGCACGTCAATAGGATTTCTATTGTAAAGTATTTATCTCATTTAAAATACATAACATGGCTCTATTTAGGTATTTTTTATGTTGAAGTGACTTCTCCCTCAACTCAAGTTAGGGAAAAGTGACAGTGAAACTATCTGTGTCCGCCTTATTTTCTTACTGTTATTCAAATACGCATACGTGGTACGTCTAATAATAAAAATTTGAATTATCTTTTATAGATTAACATTTTGTAATAAAACTATCAAATTATCTTATTCGTGTCTTTGAAAACAAGGAAATATCATCTAAAAGATAAACAAAATAAAACCTTCATTATAGTTTGGTGCATATTCCTCACTGATTTATAATAAAGAATTTGTACCTCCCAGTTGCTTGTTTGTAGTTATTTATTTTTGGCTAAATGTACTTAATATCTTTTTAAGTAATTTTTACTGCGAAAAAAATGGATCTCTGATTGAAATGAAAATAACTAGCCAAAATCACTAGATATATAATTTCTTTCTTTTGTTTGCTGTCATAATCTTAGTTTGTCTGATATCCCATACAATGTCATAAATAAAATGCGTCATCCTAGATGAACCTTGTACGAACGGGAAAATTCAAGTAGCCTAATGGACCATTTGCTTGTAAAATCAGGTGACTCTTGCCAAAATCAGGTGGTCTCAGACCAATTGACCACCACTTATGCCGAGGCCTGAAAACGTAACATATGTTCTCAGTGTGTACTTAAAGAATGTTTAATTTTGTTTTAAAAATGACTATATAGCAATAAATCAGTATATTTGAGCATAAATTATATCTTTTACTGTAATCATAGAAGTATTTGTCATCCGCGTTTGATGACGTGTTTTACCTATAACGAGGAAAGAACGATAACCGCAATTATTTTACAAAACAGTATAACAAAGAGTTAATTCCCTTGTAAACCAAAGTATGTAACGAGAAAAGTTCAATTTAAATGAAAAGATTTTTTTAAAGATATTTTAAGGTTAAAAGACATGTGGTAATCTAATTGTTTAAAAAATTACAAAATACATTCATTTGAATCATTGAATAATTTCATGAAAACGTCAAGTTTAAATTATCGCCTATGAGTCACGTTCGTGCCGTAACGAATGTCAGTAAATGTAGTTTAAATCTATGGCTACTAATTTCAGTTTAAACTTAAAATTTAAATTTTTGTCTATAATGAATGATAATGATTATAGAGTCATTGTTTAATACTGTCAAAGTATGGGCGATAATCTAGGTAGTATAACAAAGAATGCTCGCCGAGTCATAGCATAACGACCATTGTTCTGTGTGTTAGGTGATTGTCTTATTTACTCTAATAAACGCCCCTTTGATCATCAAATCAATATAAATGGCACAAGAAATGAATTACATTAAAATTAGAGTAAATTTATATGTAGAGCTTATAATATGAGCCTTTTAAAAAAAAGAAAGAAAACACTACAATGGCAAGTACATTGAATATATTTTACTAGATTGCTTCAACACATACTATGATGTGTGTGACGATTTTGTCGAGGAACTATCTGAAATAAAATAATATGATGTATGTGAAATGATGCAGATCTGTCTAAAGTAAAACGATATTATGTGATGTGTAACGATATGATGTGTAAGATGTGACGCGATGCTATCTAAAATGATACGATAGAATATGATATGTAAATCGATCTGACATCATATTGTATGTTGTTTTATATACAGAACAGAACAGAAAAGTTCTGTCTGTTCTGTTCTGTTGTTTTATATATGTTATGTCATAACGCAAACTGACATGATATGTTTGATGTGACACAAACTGACGTTATATGTTGTGATGTAACGCGAACTTCCATTTTATGATGTAACATAACATGTACGTGATATCATAAAACTTGTATCTACAAGGAACAAGCCTCTATAATACGAGTAATAATCGTACATTTTCATTTTAAATGATAAAAATATACATATTAATAAGAACATGTCGACCTCAAAGACACGAGATTACTTTTAAAATATAGAAAAACACGAACAGATTTATTTCATGTATATTTGTATTTTATTACATGTTTTACATTTACTTAAACATTCGATTATGCATATTACATGTAAATGATATTATGTAATAATATAACTTATTTTCCTTTTTTTTCCCCAGATTTAATCGTTGAATGCGTGTTCTGTTTTAATATTAGTAATCAATTTTCGTGGAAAAGGCGAGTTTAAAGGTGGTTTTAAGAATAAATACGCTAATATATAAGCGGCAGGTTTTGTTTTTAGATCAATGTGGGTAACGTATTGTCTCGGCGCAATTTGTTGTATACGTTATTCAGATATATTTTCAATGGCAGAACTAATCAATTGTTAAGCAAGTATTGTATTCTGCGATCTTTAAAAATAAGAAAAAATGTTCGGTATCCGTTCCGCCCGTTAACGTTTATTACACTCAATAGCGTGCTGGAATAGTGTCAACTCGTGCCGGACGCTGAATGCGCTTTGTTACTATAGAAACTGGATTTATAAATACTTGTAGGAAAAGTTGGAATTGACAAAATCAGAGTTAATTCATTTTCGTTACCCTATCTTTTGTCAAAATACTGTCTTTTTAATGAGATAGAAATGTCCAGCATTGAGGGATAATAATCAGATTTTACGTTAACGTATAAACATGCAAAAGACGTTAGTAATAGTTATAATTATTGGAATTATAATTCCGTTAACAGTAAGTATTTATATGAAATATTATAAACTAGTTAGTCTTCTTTTTGGTGTGAAGGTCAGATTTTTTTTTACATCAACATGGCTTTAAAAAAATCTATGATAAATTCATGATTTCTATTTTTGAAGTAAATGTCTTGTTTTTTATTGTTTATTGTACTATATCAGTCGTCATGATTCATTCTACATAAAGTTAGTTTTATTTGTAAGTTTGCATTTGTTACGCAATCAACCAAAGTCTATCAACATTCAAATTGTCGCATTTTTTCTCTCACTATTTTAAAATCCACTGCAGGTTCTGTAAATATCTTCAAAGAGAAGGGCGTTGATTTTTCTGATATTTCTTTTGTGAACATGTCCTATTTGTTTCCGTCTGAATTATTTATGTCGGTTTTAGAAACATTCTTTTTTTACGACACAAATCAATACATTACTATAATATTTCTTTTTAAAGTTTCCACATGCAAAGAGTATTAATTAAACACTTGCATATGCACATTAACCTTACAACATGGTAAAATTTCAACTTTGGGTTTTACAAATCTCAGTTCGTGTATTATTTCTTCAGTTTTCAAATGATCATTTTGTAAGGGAAAATAAATATATGCACATCTCTGTAGGGAAAAATAAAATAAACATTTTATATCAATAAATCTCATGACACCACAAATAGTATTTAAAAAATAAAAAAATAAAAAAATAAACAAAAATATAAAAAAATCAGATCATATATTTATTTTGAACAGTACAGCTGTTGTATTTTATAATAAGTGTTAGATTATGGTCCTGTGTCTGCTAAGTCTACAATACGTTTATAAGAGTGTGTGTCTTTTGTTAATGATTATAAGTAAATAAAATTAAGTTGCTATAACTTAATTTTGAAGACAGACATTGCAAATTACGTTTATTTTGCTTATATCGTTGGTTAACATATAATATATTTTCAAAAATGTATATATACTGTATACGAAGTGACTTTACCTGAAAACGTCACAAATTTTAATTGGTATTTTTTCTTTTTTAACCATTTTTATGAATTAAAAAAATCGGAAGCTCCGTCTATACTTGTTATAGCTTGACATGTATCGGCCAGGACCGAGATCGAACATAAATTATATAAAGTTATATTGACTCAAGACCGTATAATTTGATCATCATGAAAGATAAAGATCCTCAAACGCGTCTATTATTGTGTAACGAAATATTTGATGTCGCGCTTGTTTTGCGGCGGTTAGACAATACAAAATAAATCATGGTTAGAATATTGATTAAATTATATATTAGAAATGTATTGATAAATTGAAAATGTATTCATCAACAAAACAGCTGTAAACATTCACGTGTAACTTGTGTAAATAAAACTATACATGCATTTTTTTTATCAAAAATGAGAAAAATACCCGTTTTGAAAACAGTTAAGAAACCTGAACGAAAGATAGAAAAAAAAAGGAAAAGAAAGAAAGAAAATGCAAAGTAAACAAACAAATACAAAGCGAAAATAATGGGGCCATGACCCCCTGCCGCCTCACTTCCTCCATGCCCTCTATATAAACCATTCAGAATGACAACTTGTTATCCGTAACATTGAACTGATAGTTCGAGTCCCCGACGAAGTTTTTTTGTATGTTTGTACCCCACCGCTGATGTATGCGTTCCCCACCGCTGATGTATGCGTTCCCAACCACTGATGTATGCGTTCCCCGCCACTGATGTATGCGTTCCCCACCGCTGATGTATGCGTTCCCCACCGCTGATGTATGCGTTCCCCACCACTGATGTATGCGTTCCTAACCGCTGATGAATGCGTTCCCACCACTGATGTATGCGTTCAACACCGCTGATGTATGCGTTCCTCACCACTGATGTATGCGTTCCACACCGCTGATGTATGCGTTCAACACCACTGAAGTATACGTTCCCAACCGCTGATGAATGCGTTCAACACCGCGGATGTATGCGTTGATCCCGCATACAGGAAATCAAAAATACATTCATACCGTAACGTTTGTACAATAAATGTATTTATTCAGGAGTAGAATGGAACTTATTAGATTCATGCACTATACCATGAGACATTTAGTCAATACCCGAGTGTTTTCATGTTCTACTTGATGTATATTGCATTCTTTTAAAGGAGAAAAAAATACTTTATAGAATGTTTAAATAAATTCAAAGCCCTATAACAGGTTTACCTGAAACAAGATAGTGTCATTTGATCTAATATTTTAAAACGGGCCAATTCAAGCAGAAAACACATGTGTCACACAGGATCAACAAATCAGGTAAAAAACAACTTAAAAAATAATAATAAACGAATATAAATACAATGAAACGAAGGTAGTTTGTTGAAACAATACATCCTAAGCATGAAAGATAACACATACATATATATTAAACAATCTTATTTTTAACAAGGCTTTCAATAAACATAAAAAAGACATATTACATACAATAAGAAAGATTATAACATTCAGTACATCTTAAGTAACATGCATGTAGGTATATTGTCTATATTTCATCTGTTGATAATAAATGTTTGAAAGTTGATTTGATTTAAGACTTGTAGGATTTCTTATTTCTAAAGGAATAGTGTTCCATAATTCCATACAAGAATAATAAAAAGTAAAAGCTTTTATAAAGTATTTAAGTAAGTAAGTTATATTTATAGTATGTGTTTTGAAAACTCAAAATTTTCAATGTGACCTATTAAGCAATAGCAAAAAGGTTAAGGTGGAACGTTTTACACGTACTTCATTAAAAAAAGAAGTTTTTACAAACACCTTTATTGCAAAATGCTTGTTTTCTATTATCTTAAAGCAATTTCGCTTCTGATCGGAAATGAAGTATTTCCAATATTTGAACATTTTTTAAAAACAAATTTGAACAAGTCGGATCTTCTTTTTATATTGTTACAAAAAGATAATTAAACAAAACGAAACAACGTTTGAGGAACGACCTAAAGTCGGCTCTATTTGCACAATGTTTAAATAATTATTGACTATATATATGTAATACAACGAATAGTTCAATGTAAATTTGACTTTTGTAAATTTAAAAGATCGATCTGCACGGTTCAGTTTAGTGTTTATTTTACATACCATACATTTTTAATAATTAGGTAAACAAAGGCCGTTTAGAAGGATAGATCTGTTTATTACAGTTGACACGATCGCGGCGTAAAAATGATCTTAAAGATTTAAGAATTGGAAGAATAAAACTGTCATCATTTTTTGTTATAATGGAAGCACTCAACTCGATCCATTCAAACAAACAAATCTTGTATCTTTTAACAACGTGCGTACATCGGGACATGGAAGAGTCTACTGTCGCATGAGTTATAAAAAGTTTATATAGTTTGTAAAACACTAATTTAAGTTTCGAACCCCGTGCAAACATTAGTTATTTTGATCTATACCATGTCACTCTTTTGCAAGGAGAGACTGTTAGAGGGGTAGTAGACCTGGGAAAGTAAGGACACTTCGGGACCGCACCAACAAGTATTATAAATCACTTAGATTAGATACTCTATATTTCTGATAATATGTTTTGTTATTTTAAACTCTGTACTGAACATATCATATTCTCAAATTTCAATTATCAATTGAACGCTTTTGTATAAAATTCCACTGAAATAATGATATTGAACAAAAATGTTATGAATCATAATTTATTTTCTATACCCGACAAAATCATAAGGTGTACGAATGGTTGTTCAGTTGTACATTTACTTTATGGGAACAATGAACATAAATTAGACGATGAATAAAAATAGAAAAAATAACAGCTTGACACTACTTTCATAATAAATTATCTGTTTAACAGTAACCATCCAGCTCAACACGTAGAGCGTTGGGCTGTGCATCGGGCGACTCGGGTTCGATTCGGACGATGCATGTCAATTTCGTTGTGATTTATCCCTGCTTCACTATTCATCTTGATTGTCGATTGTATATTAAAAGTAACAAGTAGCATGGTTGTATAATTATAGAAGTTGTTATCCAGCTTGTTTACAAAGGGTTGATGGTTCTACTCCAGTGTCTACTCGCACTCAAAGTCACCTGGTCACAAAGAATGAAGAATCATGACCAAAATTTTGGATCAAAATTCCTATTTCAAAATGTCTTTAGTTGATTACTAAATGTTAACTTAATAGCAGACTTAATGAAACTCAAGGTCAAACTCTTCATTACCATTTAAGACATCTGCTTTTAAAGTCGATCCAAACATTGATCCTTATCTTATTATAATGATCCTTTTATTGTTTAGTTATTAATGTACTACTAATTGTATCCCGAAATGTATTGTTTAAAATCAGCAGTTGTTAATGATTTGGATGGATGAATGGACGGGCAGACGGACATTCAAACGAGACAGAACTTAATTTGATACTCCTTTTTGTTATATAGCCACATCGGATATAAATAACCACATAAAATATTAGACAGGAATGGCATCAGAGAGAAAGTACAGTTATCAATTGTTCCTTTCAGTCTTATAAGTATTCTCTCGTAAGTTCGGACGGACAGACAGACGGACAGATTTAAAAGTTATCAATGTAGAAAAACTAAGCTACCAAAAATATATAAACCTGACAGGTACATGATATATAATAATAACATTATGATATTAAATCGTGTACATGTAATGTTCCGTTATTGTTTGGTACTCATCATTACAACGTGTAGATGACATACTAGCGTTTTCGTATATTGTATTCGAGTGTTAAGTTGTTATTTATAGAAGTTTTGTAGAAATAAGCAGATACTATTACATTATAGAAGACATAATCTGCACAAGTTGATTGCTTTACAATAGAAATTTTCTAATACACATACTTTATTCAAATAATATCAGGTTTCATACACAGTATGTAGTAGAAAACAAAGTATATGGACACTTGTATTAAATCAGTTAAGAACAAAATTTATGACATTGTTATAGTACAATAAACCACATTACAACTATGTATTATTCACAATGTATTTATTATTCTATAGTATTCTTTGAAAATTTTATGTTACTTGCTATTGATTTTATCAGAGATTGTCACCGAGGTTTATTTTACAACCCTGACCTAGAATTAACGCGCGCGTTCTTTATTACACATACTTCTTTATAGAAAATGCCTAAAAGTAATATTTGCATTACAATGGTAAGTACTTAGAGTTATCAAACATCGTCGTTAGTAGAGCTAAAATACAAATATTTAAACTAAACTAAACATTTCAATAAAATAGGTCTTATGATTAAGGATTTTGCAACATAATACAGGTATACTGGGTTCGAGCCCTTCTTTGGTTATTGTCATGGCATCCCATATGTGACCAGGAATGGCTAGTCCAGGATGCGGGATCGAATCAAAACCAATTTTATCTTTCGTTACAATCGAATTGAAATATTAGATTGTAAATAAAACTATAGTACAATTTCATGCTTTAAAATTTACTAATCAAAGGCGGACCTGTGTTAATTATGACTGTATTTTGTAAACATTAATTTAAGTCTGAAAACAGACAAATATTAGTTAGTGATGACGATTGTTTGTTTCAATATGTGAATGGGAATGTTGGTTATAAACGATAATAAAATCTGCTTGATTATTTATGTCCTGTTCTCATCAATTATTCAGTAAAACAGTTTATTTTTATGTTTCATTTACGTCTCCATTCACCATAAATGTGCCTGAATAACGAGATAGATTCACGCTTTTTTTTCAAGATCTCATTTTGAAATGAACATTTAGTTTACTTCCTCATTTCGGAGGACATAATTCGGTCTGAATTCGTCAGTATCTTTAATTTCTAAAATAAGGATCTTGTAAGAGAGACTTAACTCGTTTCTGTTTTGAGATGTGTATGTAATGTAATGAAAACCATAAATAGTCAGCTCCGCAAAATATCACCGTTAAGATATTTTGGTTAAAAAAAACAACAACATAAAACAACAAAACAACAACTACATTTCGGACTTTGATTTAGTTAATCAAAATGTCAATTATGTCAATAGGAGGTCGTCTTTAAATTTTACGTAAGCATGAATATCCTAAATAAGTAAACAAATAAATATTAGATACAGTAATTAATACTGTCGGAATGGATTTCTAAATAAAACAATTATAATTCTTAAAGAAATCTTTAGGTTATCAAAAGGTTCATGTGATTCAATACACAGTAATTATCAACCTTATTTTAAGACAATCTTTGGGTTCGATTTCTGTAGTCATCGTCATCATCATCATCATCATCATTATCATCATCATCATCATCATCGTGTCGTCGTCGTTACCAGTCGTTATTATCAATCATCAACCACCCTTCTCATCATCACCATAGTCATTAACCATTGTCATCGTTATCATCATCATAGTCCTCATCATCATCATCACCACCATTTAAAAAAAAGTATAAATGTGTTTATAATTATATTAATGTTTTTGTTGTTTTCGTTTTAAGAAAATAAATATTTTTTTACAGTCTGCACAAGTGTTGACCACAAAGTGTCCCAGCGCTGGTAAATATCTTTCTTTTCTAAATAAAATGATGATCGAATTTTGTATGATGTCATACGAATAAAGTAATATACTAATGTTGTTTTTTTTTATTTCGCAGTCTGTAAATTGATAAATCGCAGGTTGTGATGTTTTGTTAATAATATGTTATGATACGTGTTACAATAAAGTTATGTGATTTATTACATGTATCTGCTACATTCCTTATATTTATCAACAACTGTTTATTTATGTACTACCATTTCATATATAAATCAATTATAGCTTATTGATCTATTATTATTTCATATATTATTCCGCAACAGTTTATTCATTTATTATTATTTAATATATATTTCAAAGACTGCTAATTCATGTGTTTTTATTTCATGTATTATTCCATGACAGTTTATTTATGTGTTACTATTTCGTTTATAATTCAATGACAGTTTATTTAATATATGTTATTATTTCGTTTATAATTCAATGACAGTTTATTGATGTGTAATTATTTTATACAGACTGGGTAAAGTACAAGGAGCGGTGCTATTTGTATGTTGGCTTCAAACACAGTTGGTCCAGGGCCAACGAATATTGTCAAAAGTAAGTACAGATTAACCTCTATAGAGCGAACACTTTGTGAATTTTTCATTGGATGGTTTTTCTTGGAAGATTTGTTAACTGTTTTAATTTTCTTTCTATGAAAGAAATATATGTATTTTCTACAAAGAAAATATGATTATATATCATACACCAATATGATTTCTGATAAAAGTTATGGTCGTTTTCAAGAAAAGGCAAAGAATATATACATCCGGTTTGATTTCCGTATTTCAAACTACGCTCTATACTCATGCCTTTACAAATGTGTATTGAGTTTAAATTTATACGTTTGATTCCTTTGAAAACTAACTCGTTCAATTTAACCAGATTTTCTTTGCGCTGAAGGTATACTAGTATAATAAAAGGAAATTACATATTGTACTTTATAAAATTGATATGATGAAACAAGAAAAGTAGCAAAACGACAAATAAGATGAAATGTAAAGTTACAGTGCTTAAAGAAAGAATACAGTATAAGGGTTTTTAAGAATCAATTAAACAATGTGAAACGAGAGCCGTCCCCGATTGGGCGCTTACTCTCGGTGGGGGGGGGGGGTGCGGGGGTGCTTGGGATTGCAGCCAAACCGATGTCTTTCTAGATGTCGGTCATTAGCTCTCTCATATATATTATGATATATTGTCTGCCCTGGTGGTTGAATGGTTAATACATATCTTGTATATATAGATGTTACACACAGTTATAATATCCGAAAATAAACAGTTATTCAATTATTGTAAAGAATAAAAGTCAAATATGAAAACAAACTGTCAAGTAGTCTAAAGTTTTTTGACTGGTTAAATTATAGATCACTAGAAATAAATTATAGATTTACGTATTGATTTGAGGTGAGTGAATTGGATATTGGAAACAAATTTTCTTTCAAATAAAAGAAAAGTTTGTAAATCAATAGAAAGTTATTTCGGGTTTTACTGCCACCTATCTCCTCGTCTTCCGCGTTTTAACGATCTCATGTAATTACCTGTCTTAGATATTCTCCATTGACATGACATTCAGTTAAAGACGCTCCACGACATTACGCCCTTGCTATTGTACATGTATTGAGGTATACTGTCCTTTATTGGTTGTAGCTGACAATTTACACCTATCTCCTCGTCTTCTGCGTTTTAACGATCTCACGTAATTATCTGTCTTAGATATTCTCCATAGACATGACATTCATTTAAAGACGCTCAACGACATTACCTGTATGTTCTTGCTATGGTACATGTGTATATGCATATTGTCCTTTATTGCTTATAGCTTGCTATGATTATTTGACAATCAAAGCAAGCAAGTACAGTATTTCTAAGTTATGCTAGAAGCCAAACAAAAACTATATCGATCCTCCTTCAGAAAGAATACTATCACTACCTTTTTCACCACCACCACCATTACAACCACCACCACCCCTACACCAACACGACTACTACTAGTACTTGTATTTCAGATATGGTGCTAGACTCGTTGAACCAACTGGTTATGTTATACATGACGAGGTTATGACAGAGGTGGCCAGGAAATTGCCAAACGCCAATTCTATATGGACAGGTAATGTTTGACATGAACACTAACGTGTGTAGTTACTTATAATTGGTTTATATACAGAATTTATTTTAATTCGATTGTGTAGGAAGCTATAAGCTTATAGACACACTTTCGAATCCGTTCCTGGAACTAACCAGTACTGAGCAATAAGTGTAAAGTTTCTTGCTTAAGAAAACAACGACTTGCCCATGACGGGGTTTGAACCAATGCGGTTAGCGATCATTAGATTACTAGTCTGACGCGTTAACGACTCGACCATGCAACGTATACTTATATTTGATATAAATTTGTCAACTAAAATCACTCTTAATTTTTTACTGTGATTTATATCGTAAGGACCTTATTTGAGCCGCGTCACGACAAAACCAACATAGGTCATTTGCGACCAGCATGGATCCAGATCAGCCTGCGCACCCGCGCAGTCTGATCAGGATTCATGCTGTTCGCTATCAGTTTCTCTACTTGTCATAGGGTTTGTTAGCCTAATTAATTTGGCGTGAACGGTTTGACCCATTTTACAGACTTTTTTTTTCTTACTGTCAAACCGTTACGCCTAATTTTAACTGTCATTTTTACGCACGGAAAATCTACCGGCAACACTATCGATAGTTTGGACTGATTTTTACTGCTTAAACCTGAAAGTAACTTCAATGTCCTCTAAAAATCAATAGAATATAAATTCTAGTACTAACTTCTCCTAGAAAAAATATTAGATTGTACCTGTCTTAACGCATACATGCGATTTATTTCAAATTTGTACTGTATACACTATCTCCGGCGGACATGTTATGACGTCATCGTAAAAAATCGATTCCGTGAAAGCTTGTAGTAGCAACCAGTGTGTCTAGCAGGTAAGTGTGGGTTACGCATGAAGATTAAACTTCAAAAAAAATATCGGGGAAATAAATCTATTCATTATTTTTAAATAAATTTGTGCATTATTAAATACTATTGAAAAGTATCAATGTGTTAAACCTAAAATACAATGGTAGCAAATAGGCTCCGTACAAGTACTGTTGTTTAATATTTTTTAAATGTTTTAATACATGTACTCAACATTTATCAATAGATGGTTTGCCTTCTTGTTTACTGCTAATGACTGCCGATAAAATACTGACTTCATTTATACATGCATATTTAAATGACAATTAAGAATGTAAAAGAAATAAAGGAATTCTTTTTCACCTATTGCTGATATATATTATAATACCATATTAAACCTACTGATAAATTTAAATGTCTTCTTGACATACTTTATTAATTTACTGAAAAAGGAACTTTATTGTGATCCAGCCATATGCTGTGTAACTATAAGGGAAGGGTCACATATTTTAATTGAAATAAATTTTAAGTAGGATATTAAAAAAAAGTCATCGAGAAGATAAGAATTTTCAAATGAACAGATTAAGAGACCTATACATGTATAAGGTGTATGTCTTGTTGTTTCATACTGTTTTGGTGACACTTTTGTTTGTGTCCCTTGTTGTTTTCTCGTCTATGGTAAGTATCTTCCCTTTGCCCCTAGTTTTATTTCTTTATTCCGCCCCCTCCCCCTTCCCCGAATTTCCTATCCCCTACCACTGTGCCAGTTTACTTAATGGTCCTATTAATCATTCATTTATTTTCTTTGATTTTGATTTCCTTGTATGTTACCATTATTTCTTTATATTTATCATTTTGTATCATTTTAGTGATAAGCCAGACCGTGCTCTCTCTTGCGCCGTCCTGTCTTTGTTTAGGATCCTCCTGGATTCCTTGCAAATGGTTCTTGTTCCTGGGTCGTGCGGGGGTTGCGTTCATTGAACGCGGCCTTTCCTTGTTCATCTTGTTTATCATATTTTATACTTGTATACCGAACCGAACCATAACAAACAGATAATGATTATCAATACAAGGTTCGACAAGCAAGCAAAGAAATGTAAAGAAAACAGAAAAAAACTTATCCACATATCCGCCCTCCCAAAAAAAACACCAAAAAAAACGCCTGAAACTGCAAAACCGAAACATAAATACACATGGGTGCCAAAGACGGCTCTGGTAGGTACATGTGCTCCCTTGCGCCGGTTTCAACAGAATTCATCACTTAAACATAATAATGTAGAAATTTTAATCAACACCCACAGATGTGTACAAAATACGGCGGTAATCATGGAACTTTCAATGCAACACATTCGAGGTGCCGTTCAATGAAAAGCGGGAACTAGATAATATGGAATTTTAAATGGATATAGGTTTTGGTGTCATTTTGCGACAGTCGTTCTAACAGATGACTACAGTAATCTAATCAGACTATTTCTCCCATCTGTCTTACATTGTTATGCTATTCTACGTCTTAAATAAGGGTCACTAAATTTCCGCTTGCTGCGTTTTTATCATAAACCCCGTCATATCTGTTCGACAAATGCATTTTACTGAGGACTGTCTGAAATTCCATTTTATAGTTTGAAATTTTAAGATTTTTTTCTCAGAATTTAAAGTTATTTTTGGTTGTTTTGAACTTCTTCCCCTACACAACTGTCCTCAATTTTTTTAAAGATAATAAACTAGAAATTGATAGGGAGTTTAATATAAATTGAAATTCTTCTTTGCTTCATCATATGTATAGTATACTCATAATTCATTAAGATGTACCTACAGTTACATTGTATTTTCATATGTGCGAAATCATGGCAGGGTTATAAAAAAAAAGGCAGTTCAGAAATTTCACCTAATGATCACAGATGTTAAAAAATCCGACATTACAATTTCTAATTTGACAATTTAAATGGACTTTTAAAATGCAGTATGATCTGACGTCGGACATCTAAGTAAGGTTATCAGAATATCCTTTTCACATTTTATTTTTAATGCTGAAATATTCTTGTGTGAAAAAAAAAGTTATTCCTGCATAATTCATAATAAATAACTTAAACAAATTATATTATAAAGCTTGACAAACACAATCGATTGACGCCGATACCTTTGTTACACCATGGAAATTTTACAATTTTACCCTGTTTTACCCTGTCACCGCTTGCGTCATTTTCCAATATGGCCGCTTACAATAATTTTCAACGATTTAAAAAGTTAAAGTGGAATATTTAGACTTGTGTTCGACTTTAAAGTATGATAACTTGGAACCTTGCATAAAAAACGGTTCTCTTTCAGGTAATGTAGACCGTTTCTTTGAAACTTTTTTAGTTTTCGCTCCCAACAACTTCTAATTGGGAAGCGTCCGTGCATAAAAATGCAGTTCGTGGTTGGACTTGGAAAAAGACAGCGCCCGTCCAAAATTATCTCGGTGTCTCTTTGACAAGTCTAATTAGTTGGACTAAGGGTTTGTAAGCGAACAGCATGGATCCTGATCAGACTGCGCGGATGCGCAGGCTGATCTGGATCCATGCTGGTCGCAAACCTATTATGTTGGTTTTGTCGTGACGCGGCTCATATGTATTCAGCCCTCTTGTTTTAGTCTTTCTGCATTTTCTTGTACAAGTAAATTGCCTTGGTTGTCATTTTTCTCCTTGGTTTCTCTTATGTTTTGTTCTAAAATTAGTTTTGATTTAAAAAGAAATGTCGCAAGATTAATATTGTCGGCTTTAAATCTCTTGTACCTAGATGACACTGGTTAGTTGCCAGATAATGCTACAAAAGTCTACCCGACTTAAAACCCCTCCCGTATGTACTATGTAAAACAATAAACCTTGACATTTGTGTTTGTTCCAAGGTTAATTAAATAACATGTTACATTCCTCGTGTTTACTGCTGTTAAATTAACTAATTTCAAATGTATTAATATACTTTTATTATGACAATGGTAAATATAAATATAAATTACAACATGAACGTCAGTATTGTAATAATTATAGTATATAAGAAATAACAAACTAACTATATTGTATATATATATAAACCCACAGTAAATATGTTTAAGGCTGACGAAAATGTTAGCTATATATATGTTGTTTTCTTGAAATACTCGCAAGTAAGAACAGGAAAAATAAAAGATCAGTTATAAAAGAACACATAAAAAGTATAAAACACTCTGGCGGTATGTGTTCACAACTGAAAACAATTAGGTAAGAGGAGAAACTATTAAACTCTTAAAAATAGACAAAATGAGATTTTTTTGAGATAATAAACATAATTGTTTTTTTCTGTTTCCTCTTGAAGATATACTCAATTTTTTACACCGTTATAAAAAACATTGAATATAATCTAACAGGGTATCATAGACCGGACAATACCCAACCTAGCTACGTTGGTCAGTGGAGTGATGGAAGATCAACTTTTGTACATGTTGGTCAATGGGGACCTAGGCAACCAGATATACATGCTGGCATGTGTTCATACGCCTCCACACAAGGTGACAGGAAATGGTATATGGGGGACTGTGGTAGAGTTAGAGACTTTGTCTGCGAGATGAACCCATGTCCTGGAGGTAATTTATCACGTGACTTGTGTTTATACATTTTCTGTTAATGTATATACTGTACATATGTTATTAACAGAGCTAAAAACTCATTATTTAGGATATGTGATTCTAAAGAATAATATTGTCGTATTATGCATTTTCTCTATATTAGACCTAAATATATACTGGTATTATATCAATCTTAGCATAGATTAAATTGACATTACATGTTGTATCATAATTGGTGTTGCATTTGAAAGAATAAATCAAAGGAATATACTTGATATATTAAAGTCACTACATGCCCCAGAAACGAGTAAATTTGTACTGCTTTAGAAAGAACATATTTTGTGCATTCACTTATTCAAATTAGATATAGTCTGTTTGAATTTCCTTGGTTTCATCAAGTTTCTGCGATTAATGTAGTTTACCCAATGGTCAGCATGGTATAGTATCTCAACTTACTTTCAATATATAGTTGTTTATAATATTATAGGTACACGAAACACGTACATGTGTAATGGCAAATGTTTGGGGGTATCTGCTCTGTGTAATGGTGTAAATGACTGTGGTAACAACCAGGACGAACAAAATTGTAACAGTAGTAAGTTATTCTGTTCTGTTAAAAACTTTTACTTGTTTATTTAATTTCGTAATAATCTACCCGTTTCCAAGAACATTTTTTTCAAATTATTCTTTGTAAATGACGTAATAATTGTGTATTGAAACTTGCCGGAACTCACTATGACATCTTAAGAGCTAGGATGCACATAAACAAAGAGAAAAGCTTAATACACCACTATATATATGTACATCAATTGGGTTGTATGAGCCATGGTGTACACTTGATTATAATTTTGATTTTAAGAAACGCTCTAGATATACGCCAAAAGCGCTTAGTCTTCAATTTAGATAGAAGACGATACCAGCGTTGCATGTCAGCGGCACTAAATGTGAAAAAACAGGGTCTCTCTTACACATAGTATTATACTTAATGTAATAACAATGGGTATGATATTAATAATGTAAAATCATTTACAATGCACATAGTTACAGGACAAGCTTGTACATTTGAGTATGAAGCAAACAGCGGACAGATACCTCTTCAAAAAACAACCTCCGGCTTATACAACCCCGGTGTCTCATGTTCTTGGCTCATAAAATCTTCACCTGGGAATCGAATTGTGTTACAGGTAAACATATTATAATGTGAAATTCTACATAATTATATCCTGGACACAATGTTGCTCGTCTGGGAACTCTAAATGCAAATATAAGAAGATTTTGATCTCTCGTTTGTGAAGACCTAGCACTATTTTAATTGGGAAAGTGTAAATTATTGTGTAACTTTAATAAACCTGTTTGAAGTCATTAATTTAATGCCAAGCTTTAAGAAATGACATTATTATCATTATAGTACATGTATACTAATTGACAGTATAGGTATGTCATAATAATATGCATATACATGTATGTACCTGTTAACCTATGGTGAACTTGAGAAAATCATTGAATTATCGCATTATGGCCAACACCTTGGACATAGAAAAGTTCGACGTAGGTCCGAACAAACATTAGATACTTTAAATATACATAAATTTGTGTCATACTTTATTGCAGTTTACTGATTTCCGAACAGAAGAAAACACTGACTTTGTAGAAATATATGATGGGGGTATGACGTCATCTACTAGCGAGCTGTCCGTTCGTCTGTCCGGCTCTATGTCAGACTATACGTTCGTCAGTAGCTACAACTGTTTGACTGTCAGATTCATATCTGATTCAAGCGTGGAATATACCGGGTTCCAAGCTTCTTGGAGTACAAGTAATAAAAATATTGTACAGATCACCTGTCATATTATACATTATAATACATTACTTGTTATACATTATCAGTAAATACATAACGTAACTAATATATATACATGTACCTGTTTTAAATTAAGAAGTCAATGTGTGTATTACAAAATATGTCCACTATATGTGATACACTTTGCAAAGTAGAATAGTTTCATTTCCTCCCCAAATTATTTAAGTCAGTCCTTAAGGTTTTTGCAAGTTCTTTATGTTTGATGCAAAGAATGGCATTCCATTGCCCTACTTAAGTCTTTAAACTGGATTTTGTCATTCAAGAAATGTGCATAAACCTTATTAGTTTTCGGAAATTGGGCACATTTAAGGCAAATATTCTTATTTTTTATCATTTTTAGTTTTATTTATATTAGTCCGTAAACATAATTGCAAATTATTTATCATTTTACACTGTGAGCTTTGTTTCTATATGCAAATTGTTCTACTTTCACTTTGGGCCCAGTTATTGAAAATCAAACAATGCCGACAATGCTTAACCGTACTTAACATGATATTCAGCTGTAATTTTGTTTGTCAGAAATGATATAATTGACAATATTTTCAGGTTTAGAGTGTAGTTACTCACAGATAGTTGATTACACATACTCTAACACTGGTATAATGTACAGAAGTCTAGAATTATCATCACGACAAAACACAGATAGATGTATCAGTGATTGTAGCGATGTTAATACATGTGTTGGATTCAGGTAAATTTACCGTCCATGAACAGGCTCAATCAAACCGAGCCTGCAACATTTTCAATTTTGCTCTGTTGAGCTTTCTTTAGAGATTCTGTTTCATTCTACTTCCGTTTATATGGATAATTGATGAAAATCTTCGGGATAGGCTATTATGTCTGAAGCCATAAAACCGCCACACCTCCCGTTGAATTAGAAAAATGTGCAGCCAAACTGGGACTTGAACCCGGACCCAAGAAATACCGTCCCACTGCTCAGAACGTCTTAAAATCATCTGTATATTCCTTCAGCACTTAACCCAAAATAAACCTACACGTACATGTAAACAGATTTGTATAAATTGATAGATTGGAATTGATTTCAATAAATGTTATAGAGAAACATAAAAGATATCCTATGTGTTTCCTTTTTCTTACTCTTCTAGAAACAAACTTTTAGCTATAATGTTTTAGAAAGTTTGATATATTTTACAACAGAAGTTCAAATAATGATGATTTTTCAAGTATACATGAACTATATAGCAATACTAGATATATACTTACCATATAAGTCGTCGATTAATTATAAATTATTGTGGGAATAAAAATTAAAAACATGTCAAACTATAACAGGTATGATTCTACAGAGAGGATCTGCTACTTTCTCAACAAACTACCTGTACTTCAAAAATCAACCGGTTCACAACTCTGGATACAAAACTGCTATGGAGATACTTCTGTCCAAGGTAGGTACAGGGGATCGATGGCATGGTGTTAAGGTGCCTTTCTCTTATATTGTATGTTTGAGGTCTTCTCATCCTTCGACAATGTTTCCTTTATGACACCAGTAATGATTAATTGTCGGAAGTGGAATCAAAAAGTGATCTATATAAATTGCAAGGACTTGTCAGACAATGTAGCTGAAATAATCAATATAAATTGAGTTCTTTAATTACATTACTAAATCTTTCTGTGCTACTTTGTGGATCAGATGTTAGAAATTGTACTCAATTTCAGGTGCTGTGCCTTTGTTACCAAGTCAACTTGTTGCTACGTCAAGCCCCAAACAGTTGGCCACGCCCCTTTATCCGTACCCGTATATTGGTAATATGGAACTTGAATACACAATTACTACATCAGCTAATAATCTAATCGCACTTGAGGTAATATTTATTAGTGATTTTATAAAGAAGTTATATCCAATATTCTATAAAAAGAAATAGTAATTACCCTTCAAAAATGTTATGTATCCGTTAGGTTATTGTATCTATCGTTACAGCTGAAATGTTATATTTTGAGGAACTCCATTGAGGTTCAAAAGCGTTAAACGTCAAATGTTTATTTCTTATATATATCAGCTTGGGAACTTAAAACAGAAAAATACGCAGAAATAAATTGAAAAGCGTGTGTAACTATTTTAGCGCAGTTTGAGTGAAAAGGTTTGCAACGCTTTTCAATATTTAATCATTTTCCGCAATCTGGAGAAAGGGGGGTAGCGAATGATCAGAGATTTTACTAGTACTAGATCTATATCTACAAAAAAGAAAGAACATTCATGTTATCAGAAAAACAGAATCCAGTCTCGTCATGTCAATAAACATTTAAAGTAGCAATAATTACAAAATATTTTTTGTATTAAAGGACATGACTTAATCACGTATATGGAGGGTGATTTATGCCAAAATTACATCTTGCTTTCTTACGTTACATCGTGCTTTCTAACTTGTACATCGTGCTTTCTAACTTGTACATTATGCATTCTGACATATACATCTTGCATTCTGACTTTTACATGTTGCTTTCTTACATGCACATTTTGCTTTCTGCTGTGTGCGACTTGCTTAATTTTATGTTGATGTCGTTATTTAACGATCAATTATTATTCATTTGTTGATCTGGTATATTAATTCAATAAATTAACCTGCAACTGTTTGTATTTGGGTCTATTTACTCAGCTTGAATGACGAATGTCATAAGGTAGAATGCGCATAGCCGAAAGCCGAATGCAGCAAGCATAATACAACGCGACATCTGGTGTAATAATATGTGACACCCAAATTATGCTAACAGGTGGCGCTACAGTTATATTCTCGGTAAAGTCCGTATTGCGGTTCGGGTTCAGTTTACCAAGTTACGTCCCTTTGTTTTAACATTTCCATTTGCACTCATGGTGAAAATATACAAAAGGATTTAACCAATTTTTATATTTATTAATGAAACTCTGTAGGTCAAATTATATTTCCAGCTGACAATGACAAGTTGCACATTCCAAATCAATGGTTTTAGAATTTATTTTTTATCATCAACAAAATAATTATAAAATAGAACAGTTGTTCAACATTGTTCAAAGTGCTTTGCATGGCCATAAAAAAACTTCTTATTAAAATATTTCATCCTCTTGAAAAGTTCTTAAATTTTGACATGGCTTATTTCCAATACCTGTGACCATCCACAACATTTTTAATGTGTTTTTATTAATTAGGACATTTTCTTGCCTATTTTCAAACTAATTTTGTACACACGTTAGATTTTTTAAATTCAACTTGTCAAAAAATGTCTTTTTTCACTAAGTTGAAATTATTCACTAAGATGCTTTATGAATACGACCCAGGTTCTTGTTCACAGTGTCAGCTTAAAACTGAAGGAGCTGCTGCCAAAATCAGCTGATTCTGAGAAAAAAAATAAAATAAAATGTCAAAACTGTCTAGTCTGTCAGACTAGACAGTTTTGCCTTTTTTTTTCTTTTGCAGCGGCACGGGCTACCTCTCTTCATTTGAATTTTTATATCACAGGTACCCTCTCTTTTTTTAACACATACGTACCCACAAGGCACGACATGCTTTTATTTGCGTTAATCGTTAAGTATGTAATATTTACACAAAAGTAAGAAATATTACATACCTATTTAACGATTAACGCAAATAAAAGCATATGTTGTGCCATGAGGGTACGCTGCAAAACCGAAAGTAGGGTGTTTTTATGAATTTTACATTTATTTTTGACTATATACTGCCATTTGTCCGAAGATGATATGCAAATGAACATATTAAATATGTATGATGCATATAAAATCAAGCCCACGGTTCATTGCAGCCCGAAAAGTATGTCGAGGTGATGGGCGAGGCAAGACATGTCGATTTTTGTAGCTTATTGTGAAGTTGCAGTACATGAAGTCGCTGGTTTGTTTTTAGCAGAGAATGACCTGTGCATGTGTAAAGAGGGGGCGTCCGTGGCCGAGTGGGTAAGGTCGTTGACTTCAAACCACTTGCCCCTCACCGCTGTGGGTTCGAATCCCGACTTTGGATTTTTTCATGTGAGGAAGCTATCCAGCTAGCTTACGGAACGTCGGTGGTTCTACTCAGGTGCCCGTTCGTGCCTGAAATAATGCACGGAAGGGCACCTGAGGTCTTCCTCCACCAGTAAAGCTGGAACGTCGCGATATGACCTATACTGTGTCGATGTGACGTAAAACCAAAAAAAAAAAGAAAAGAAAAAAAAATGTGTAAAGAGGGTACCGTTTAAGCAGATTTCGCAAAGAGGGTACCGATATAAATATGCACCGTGGTGTAGCTTTAGGACGAGGAATTTCATAATATTAATTAATGAGTTCATAAAAACAAAATGTACAAAAATGGTCCCAAGAAATGGTTATAAAATGCATATTGCATGTTTGGCTGAAGATGCCTTTTTAGTAGTTTTCTTTAATTATAGCGTTCATGATATTGGAAATGTATAGCAGATCTTACTCATTTAAAACAAAAAAGTTTTATACCTTAAGGCAATAGTATTTGCAATACAAACACCACTGAGAATGTAGAAAAAAATGTTTATTAATATATTATTAACAAGTCATTTGATTTTATAACCATTTCTTGGGACATTTTTTGTACATTTTGTTTTTATGTACTCATCAATTAATATTATGAAAACATTCGTCCTAAAGCTAAACTCTCACAGATTGACAGACTAGACATTGCCTTTTTTTTCTTCTTTTTTTCTCAGAATCAGCTGATTTTGGCAGCAGTTCCTTCAGTTTTAAGCTGACACTGTGAACAAGAACCTGGGGCCGTATTCATAAAGCATCTTAGTGAATAATTTCAACTTAGTGAAAAAAAGACATTATTTTGACAAGTTGAATTTAAAAAATCTAAGGTGTGTACAAAATTAGTTTGAAATTGGCAAGAAAATATCCCAATTAATAGAAACACATTAAAATGTTGTGGATGGTCACAGGTATTGGAAATAAGCCATTTCAAAATTTAAGAACTTTTCAAGAGGATGAAATATTTTAATAAGAAGTTTTTTATGGCCAAAGCACTTTGAACAATGTTGAACAACTGTTCTATTTTATAATTATTTTGTTGATGAAAAAAAAATAAATTCTAAAACCATTGATTTGGAAATGTGCAACTTGTCATTGTCAGCTGGAAATATAATTTGACCTACAGAGTTTCATTAATAAATATAAAAATTGGTTAAATCCTTTTGTATATTTCCTCCATGAGTGCAAATGGAAATGTTAAAACAAAGGGACGTAACTTGGTAAACGGAATCCGAACCGCAATACGGACTTTACCGAGAATATAACTGTAGCGCCACCTGTTAGCATAATTTGGATGTCACATATTATTACACCAGATGTCGCGTTGTATTATGCTTGCTGCATTCCGGCTTTCGGCTATGCGCATTCTACCTTATGACATTCGTCATTCCACTGAGTAAATAGACCCAAATACAAACAGTTGCAGGTTAATTTATTGAATTAATATACCAGATCAACAAATGAATAATAATTGATCGTTAAATAACGACATCAACATAAAATTAAGCAAGTCGCACACAGCAGAAAGCATAATGTGCATGTAAGAAAGCAACATGTAAAAGACAGAATGCAAGATGTATATGTCAGAATGCATAATGTACAAGTTAGAAAGCACGGTGTACAAGTTAGAAAGCACGATGTAACGTAAGAAAGCAAGATGTAATTTTGGCATAAATCACCCTCCATACACGTAACTCTGACATTTTATCAATAGGAAAATAAGGTGACATTACATTATCAATTTCAATTGTAGGTTCTTACCATAGAGCTATGTTGCGGGGATAATATCTATATATACGATCAAGACTATGACCTTTTGCATACGTTGACCTCTGCGTCATCAACTACAACCATAATCTCTACAAGTAACACAGTACACGTGAAAATGGATCTTAACAAACATTGGAAATGTAACGGTGTACTGATTGAGTACAAACAAGGTTTGTTGCAATACTTTTACAATATAACTCTCGAATTTTCTCAAAGATAGTTTGTCGCCATGTTAATATCTTGTCAAGTTGTTTACAAAAGTGATTGAATGTAATAGTAGAATTTATTTACGGTTGTTAAATATTTAATAAAACAATATGATCGGATGTATATATGTTATTAGGTTGTGATGTAACAATGACCGGAAGCGGAAGTCTGTGGTCACCTGGGTATGGCACCACTAATAGTTATCCAGATTTGATGAAATGCCAATGGACCTTGAACGCCCCATCAGATGATCGGAGTATTACTGTAAAATTTGATGATTTTGATTTAGAACAGGCTGACAATATCACGGTATGTTGCAACGTTTTTTTTATTAATTATTTAATTTTTAATTATTTTATGTTAGAAGTTTTTAGTTTCAAATCTGACTATTCACATGAGATTGAATTGAATAATAGTAAGTTCCGGTATTATAAAAATATTTTTACTTTTCTCTGAATTGTTTCATAATAATTGGCATCATTATATTATCAGATATGATTTAAATTTAAAAAAGCAACCCAAATAGATACAAAAAAGAAAAACAGCAGCAACAACAACAACAACGACAACAACTCTACCCCAATAAAAAACACCAAAAAACAACAAAACTTTTATGAACAGTTTAAGTGAACCTCAGTGTGTATGTTTGAACAGTATATCTAATGTTGGAATCGCATTTGTTTTGAGAAAGTCCTTTCATGAAATTGCATTATATCAAGTAGATTGACCAACCTGAGCAGCCAATTACCTCAGATATCTCATTAAAATACTTTTTCTAAAATTCTAAAATATAAATGATAGATTAACTATGTTTATTTTTAGAACAGTATCATGATTTTAATGTCTCAGGGGTCATGGTGCTTCCACATATATATCCTCGGGTCAGAGGTCAACGTCACAACGGCGTAACGCAATGCTTTTGTTATAATCTACATAGATTTCTATTATTTCTATAAAGTACATAATTGTTTCTCGTGCAGGTAACAGATTCGGATGGAACGGTGACAACGTACAAAGATTCTTCTCTACATAAACAATCTATTACGTCTGAAAGTTATGTTATAGTAACCATGGAGACAAGCTCTAGGAGGAATGGTAGAGGCTTTATGGCCTCGTTTTCACCAGGTATTTTTTATATGAACATATTCACCTTTCTATTTTACATAAACGAGATGTTAAGATATGTTTTAATCAATACACTTCATATTTTGATTCAATTTTGAACGCCACAGTATTAATCATTTTTGTTTTGTTTTTTGATTCGCTACTATTGAAACATGATATTATCTTTAAAGTTCAATGAGACCAAATAACAAGTGCATACTTGCATACTAGTATAAATACAAAACATTAAAGTAAAGTATATAAAGATGAAAGTTTTAAATGATTTCTGTACAATGAATTATAACTTATTACTGAAATTATTAAGGTTGTAGATATTAAATAATTGTGTTGCCATCAAGAACTGGAACATCCGTATTGTGCCATAATTTAGAAAATTGTGGTAACTTTCTAACTATAATTATGATGGTTAATCACGCCAGTCACGTGCCAGGTACGTATATACGTTATTCGTGATGAATGTAGATCAGCGGAATTCGTGGCGATGATTTGAACGATGAAAACCAATGCCTTGAAAACCAATGCCTTGACATTGCGATGACAACTTGTCAGTTTTGTCATCTTTATTGTTTTTTAATTTACGTTTTGAAATTATTAATATCTGATCGAACAGTGCAATCAAGATATTTAGTTTTATGGTAACTTGTTTTTTCTCTTCAAACAGGGTGTCCTGTACTTAATGCAGAGGGGTATTCGTTATCGTCACAATCATTTGACTTTGGTGATCACGTGACCGTGTCATGCGCAGAAGGATATTATTTCGGTGCCGGATACAGCCGAACGATTAATCTGTCATGTATGTCTGGTGGTCACTGGAATATGTCAGATATACCGACGTGTTCTCGTAAGTTATCTAGACTTCATATAAAGTGAGCCTGATTATCGTAATATTTAAGAGTATATTGTTATACTGGACTGTCGGTAAGCGGTAACCGGTAAATGTATGTAAATATCAAAACGAAGTAACTTAATTAAAAGAATTATATATGTAAATGTCATTTATGTAGAGAAATAAGAGCATACGAGTTGATAACTTAATGTAAAGAATGCAATATTAACTTCCATTAAAGAAAAGAAATAAATGTTGTCCAGAACACAGAAAAAGAACCGTCATAGCTTCACGGTGCACTACTGGTCACAATAAAGTTTTTACAACATTGCGGACATTATCAATATATAAATGTATTTGTACCCGCGGATAAGATTGGAACTTCTCCAATTTTCGGAGATACAGAGAATCACTATACAGTCAGGACTCAATATATCGGAATCCATTATACTGACAAATTCAAATAACGACAGTGAATTGGTGGGAACCAAATTTTTTCAACGTTATTATAATCCTTTATAACGGAAAATTCGTATTCCGACTCCGACACAATAAAATTGGAAACCAAACATGTTATTTTCTATACAATTAGTACTCGTTAAACTGACACTTGGTCAGTCAAGGGCGCGTATAAAAAAGACTGCAAGGTGTTAAAACAGGTATTGTAGCTTGGTCAGTTGATTGTTACACCTTATTACAATACCAACGTGTTGTTGTCAGCTGAATTTTGTTACACTTGCCAACTTATGACAACAAACAGCGTGCAATCAATTTTTAAAGGTTTAACTTTTAAAAGTCCTATCATTGTATGTGCTCTTTATTTTCTAAAGTTTTATCATTTTCATAAAAATCTTTAACTATTTAAGTTGTTATTATTTTAATGAAGAAGTTGTATTATGTGTATGATATGTAATGTGTGTAATGAAGTGAACACATATTAAACACAAAAATATTTTTCATTAGATGTTTATAATAGATCTAAAGATACCAGTGAATGAGCATATCATTACATGCTGAATGATGAAATTCAATATACTGACAAATTCGATATACTGACATATCCTTTGGGAACCAACAGTGTCGTTGTAATGAGTCCTGACTGTATTATCATTTTTATATGAAGATTATTGTTATTCATTTAAACAGGAGGACAATGCGGCCGGACACCGCTCATCGACAATGGCTATATTGTATCGTCTAAGGGCGTTCTTGGCGGTGACGTCACGGTGTATGCGTGCAATGCAGGATTTACTCTCCATGGCACCTCCTCGATCAGATGTCTCGCTAACAGCAGCTGGGAGCCGGCTCCAACATGCAGCTGTACGTATATAATTGTTTCAGATATTTGTTCAAAATCTTAAGAATATTGCCAAGTCGCTCCAGTTGAGTTGGCATATGAGTTCTTTTGCAGCTAATTTTGTCACTTAATATTTATATACTGAACCGGTATTTTTAGTTGTATTTTGAATATAAATTATTTTTATTCATCGCATCTTTTTATTTAAGCTACACTTTGCCAGACATTTACAAATGTCGTGGAAGATGTGACAGCAAAAGTGTTGCTAGGTGATGGTTTGAACTATGGCAGTGTTTTGAATCTAACATGCAAAGAACAAGGGCAGTTAATCGGTGCACCAATTGTACAATGTAAAGACGGACTTTGGGACTTTAGTCTTGAGGAAGATCAATCTTACTGTGAACGTTAGTATCGTGCAATATCATCAACAGTACGGTGTCCTGTTTGGAACAGATTAAATGTGTATTATGCACAACGGTTTTCTATTTTTGGTCATTTTTCATAATTAGAATAATAATTCTTGAAAAATGGAATAGGCAAACAGATCTGAATTTTTGCACACAAGCTTTCGGCCTAGTCCTACATAAAATGAAACATCAACCTCGAAAAAAAATCCCAGTCATGTCAAAAAACTTCAGTGGAGTTCCTTAAAGTATTAATATTAAATACATAATACCTAATAAATTTCAATTGTTTTCATATTACTTTCTTTAGATAGGATAAATAAGACTAGCTGATCTATAAACAAGCAAAACAAGAGGACGTTAACTACAACATGAACAAAGCAACGACATCACATAAAAGATAAGACAATGAAAGATGATATATAAAAATATCACAAAATACAAACATAACTTTTCCCCCATTTTTGTCAAAATCCATTTTTGACGTTAAATTTTTAGACATATTTTAATAACATTAATTTAACTTTATATTACTTTTTAATTTACATGACACACTTATTTATATTTGTACAGCCACACCGTGTGAAATACCAATGATCGATAATGCGTTACTATCACCAGAACCCGAGTATTTTCAAGGTCAGGAGCTAAATGTAACATGCATTAAGGGCTATAACTTAGAGGGTGACCAAAGTTTCAGATGTGGTACTGATGACCCTCAGCCAACTTGCTCAAGTGAGTTGTAATATTTGAAAATATAAATAATGTGTATTTTTGTGTAAGACATAGTTTTTATTTCTGTCATAAATATATATGGGTCAATTCCAACGACCGTGTAGTTTATAAAAGCCAGTATCATTTGTTGATAACGAAAACATTAAAATTTGAAACAATATATAGTTCATTCCGTACATTTTGTTACAGTTTAAACCATGGGTGTACAAAGCTGTCAACAAAATCTGAAAACGTGGCATTGAGTCTATGATTGTCTTACTGTAACACTGGTTCACTGACAAGTGAAACTTATTTCCCTTTATACACGGCCATAATACAATTAAATTATACCTCTTACAGTTTAAAACTGATGTTTTATGGTGGAGAAAGTGTATAAGAGGCTTAAAATTGTAATTTGACGCCAGAATAGCTGTTGAAGGATATTTCACGGGTTGCTGGTTTGAGTCTTGGTCAGGCTGCGATTGTATCGTACCTTTTGACACATGCTTTTTATTATATGTTTTTCGATTGAATATAAATCTGTAATTATTGGGCATTAAAATAATTGTCTGATCAGAGAATATTTATCATAGATATATCATAGAAACATTTTTTCTATTATAGTACAAGAGTGCTCATTGAACAGTTTTGGTCACGTGATGGCGGTAGGCAGTAACGCTCCATTTACATATGGCCAGACGGTGAACGTTACGTGTGAATATAGTTACTATCTGGAAAACATTAAAACTTCCCAAATGAAGATCACGTGCCTTAGCACGGGTGAATGGAGTAACACGCCAATTTGTGCAAGTAGGTGGATTAAAATTGCAAATAAATTTACAGCTAGCTTTAGATCATTTTCGGGGTCATCTCGATTGTTTAGAAGGAAGACAACTTTTTTGTACCCTCATTTTAAAGCGGGAAATACTGGCATAGCCCGTCCGTATGTGCGTCCGTCTGCAAAAGCTGTTATCATTCTCAAATCAATATATTGCAATATATTGACCTTAATAAGACGTGGGTTTATAAAACTTGATTAGAGATATAATATATGGCCAGTAAACTTAAGACGGAATAAGCTATGGTTTATTTATCTTTTATGTGGACATAGTCCATTGCCAGTAAATTATCCTAAATGATTTTGATTTTGACCTTGTTACAGGTTAAGGTTACAGTGATACTTCATGTTAATTTTTTGTTGGACACCAACAAAAATGAATTAACCTAAGTTAGTAAAACTAAAGTTAAAGGTCAATGTCACAGTAACATTTTGTGAAAGTTAAATTCTTGTCAAAGGTCAAGGTCAAAGTGACATTTTGTGAAAGTTAAATTTTGGTCGGACCAACTATAATGGATTAACATAAGTTAGTAAAACTTGGTCGAGACAGTTTTCATGGCCAGAAGACGACCACATAGATTTTGAGGTCATAAGGTCATAGTACAAGGTCAGAATGACATTTTTTGAAAAATCCTTGTTCAAAGAGCAACTTGAGAAGGAATATTACGTTTCTACAACGTGGTAGGGATAATGGCGATGACCAGTAAATGACAAATATCCATTCTGAGGTTATTTGGTAAAGGTAACAGTTTCATTCGAAGTGAATTCCTTGTCTACTAAAGAACTTGAGCTGTCTCAGAAATAGGCTTGTAAAAATTATTATATATAACAATATTTTGATATATGTTACAAAAGATATATCACACTTGACTTTGATTTAAAATGCATAAAATTAATATTAATATGTATTGGAAAGTTGATTATGTTTTGAGAATGTCACCATATTCTATTTAGTTCTAACGGTAACCCAGCAAGGTAAATTCTACATAAATTTAACCTTTAAATTGTTGATTGTATAATTCTTAACAAGGATATTTTTCATTTTGGATTTAACAATTAAAATGTTTCATGCATCAATGGTTCGTGTATATTCGGCATTCTTCGGCTATTTCCGTAAATATAAACAACACTATGTCATCTGCAGATAACCATATCATATATTTTTCTCATGATAAAGCAGGTCTCCCATAATTCACTTTTAACTGTAAGCTCATTGAAAGTATGTGTTTTTGAACAGTCTCGTAATATAATGACTTTTGTTGTTTTTCAAGGACAATATGAGTTCCATCAATTATTTTTGATAAACCATTTATATTTTCTAACTGCAACATTTCTACGAAATGCTATTTTTACAGAAATTTCATTTCCGATGTTAAATACTATGTTCTTGGAAGTCTCCGAACTTACAGAACTTTCCGAACCTTTATATCCCCGGAAATTTACAAACTTGATATATTCACGGAAATTTCCGAATTTTAATAAGCTTCAGTGGCTTGGTTAAATTTGTAATTGAATTTGTCTTTGTTTTTGGAGTACTGTTTTCTCAAATGTGATTCATTATCATGTGTTTGAATATCAATAATATAAAATAAATATTCATGAGAGAGAGCAATTGTGTTATAAAATCAACAAAAGAGTGTCACACATAGATACCAGTATGTTTACATAGATAAAAAGAACAAAAAAAAAAGGAAAACACACACACACAAGAAAACAAAAACAACAACAACAACACATAAACAAACACTAGATGGAGGGCGAACAATAGGAGGTAGGGTGCCAAAAGTGCAAAATGACACCACAAAGAAACAACAACAATAACGGCAAGAAATAAGTAAGACACATTACACCTTAAAACAAACCAATCACTAAAACGTATTTAATAAGTAAAACAAATGAAAGAAGTCACTAAGATTCAGTACTCATTGAGACACCGCCTATGAAAGGATCGCAAACGCAGGGACGGGCGGAGCCTGAATGCACGGAACAAATTCTGACTGTAGATGATAAACTTAGCACGACCAAAAGAAACAAAGCAATGTACCTTAGTACAGCATATAACATATAATACAAGGTACAACATACCAAAAGAAAACAAAAGTCTGTGTTGCCAATAAAGGTTATTAAATTTGTTGTGTAACACAATCTGGATGTCTGTCTCTACTTAACAAAAGTGTAATGAATTCATTCATAATGTTAAGAAAGAAAACAATCATAATAAGTAGCAATTCTACCTCAAACAAAAATCCTCGTTTTTATATAGATGTATAGCAAAATATGATAATAATATCTAATTTGTTTTGTATTAGTAAAAGAATTATGTAACTAATTATATGTACAACATATTTATAATTTTCCACATGTAACATTTCCACGAGAACAAGAACTATGTTTCATGTGCAAGAAATGCTTTATTTTTGTTGTTCGTTCTTTAAATCCTTTCATTTGTGGTAACCTGTTATAATTTATAAGCAATTATTCAGTGGCCAACTCCCTAAACTATTTTTTTTACTTCTGTTTCATTTTTTGCAACTTGTACAAATAGTAATTTAGTATTTTGTATTAAAGTCAAAATACTACTTTGTTTACATTTTGTTACTTTCATTACATTTTTTTACATTTAGCGCTTATGTCTTCAGATGAAAATCACATAGCATTCTAAAAAGTGAATTGTTGTATTATTGTTTTCAGATGCTACGTATTTATTTCTATGGCAAATAATCGAATTGAATTGAATTTAAACAAATATTTCTTTTGCAGAGAAGAGTTGTGGAGAAGTATATCAAGTTCCAGGAAGTGTTTATGTACCAAATCAACTTGATAGGACTTTTTGCTACGAACACAACTGTTCGTTCGAGTTTCAATGTCGGGAAAGATATGTTAGAGAAGGAAATAGTAATAAGGGAAACCAACGTGTAACTTGTGGATACGTTTTTGACGGTCTCTGGGACTTCGGCGATCTAAGATGTAGAGGTAGGGGGTAAAAATCAAGCCGCGCCACGAAAAAAACAACATAATGGGTTTGCGACCAGCATGGATCCAGACCAGCCTGCGCATCCGTGCAGTCTGATCAGAATCCATGCTGTTCGCTTGCAGACCCTATAACAAGTAAAAAAACTGATAGCGAACAGTCCGCGCAGTCTGATCAGGATCCATGCTGGTCGAAAACCCATTATGCTGGTTTTGTCATGACGCGGTTCAATTCAGGTTATATTTTGTGTTTTGATGTTAACAGTTATTTCGAATTGTAATTAGCATGAAATAAACTGTTTTGCTATTATATTGTTGTAAAGATTAAGATTAAATCAATGAACTTTGATGTCGAATGAATATAATTCTTAACTTGTATGATTAAATTTCTTAAAGAATAATGTCGTGTTTATGATGGCACCATTGAGAGATATCATAAACTGGACTATGTGTGGAGGTGTCCTTTATTTACAGGTTTAAGAATATTTTGAACGATTATATAGAGAGTAATTAAGGCATGCAGAAAACCATAGGGAATGTATATATTGTTTTATGTTAGTTGACATCGATTTTAACAGGTTAATTTGCCGTTTATTATAATAATCATTCTAAAGGTAACATATTTTATAAAGGCTTACCTGACAACAAATATTAAACGAATGTGTAACACATGCACTGTGTAATGGAGTTAGAATAAAACCTATTGGCTTAAGGGAAAATAACATTACAATTTGGGTTATACTATTACATATACTGAACTTTGATTTTTAAAGGTGGACAATGCCCGGACCCTGGCTACCCTGCAAGCGGATTCTTAATTGGTGATACGTTCCAAGAGGATGCCGTAGTAACATTCGGGTGTAGTAAGTCAGGGTATGAGCCTCTGGACTCCTTGGGTCAAGTTTCGTCGGGCATGACTTGCCGGTACAACGCTACATCCCAGCAGATGGAGTGGGTAGGAGAAATGCCCCAGTGTATAGGTATACGTCTATGATACAAAAATAGTCTAAATTTTGTCTTTAATTTGAGCTGATTTTTTTTATTTCCAATTAGGACTTAAGCATTATTTTTACGTACGTACGCGCCAAGAAATTTGTATTTAGTATATTTGGATATGTGGTGTGATACATCCCCGTTTGTGAGTTTATAATTTCATTTTTTTTTGTATGTGAGAAGTTAGCAGTTAACAGTGAGCTAAGCAAAAAGGCATTACGATTTATATTGGGAAATCAATGATCTGCTGTTATGCTCAGCTGGGTAAGCAATCTAGCAGAGCATTCCAAAATAAAGTGTAGAAATGCTTTGCTCGTATGCCCAGCTGGGTAAACAATCTAGCAGGTCATTACTAAATAAAGTGTAAAAATGCTCTGCTGGTATGCTCAGCTGGCTAGGCAATCTAGCGGGGCGTTCCAAAATAAAGCGTAAAAATGCTCTGCTGGTATGCTCCGCTGGTATGCAATCTAGCAGGGCATTCCTAAATATAGTGTTAAAAATACTCTGCTGTTGTACTCAGCTGGCTAAGCAATCTAGCGGGGCATTCCAAAATATAGTGTAAAAAGCTCTGCTGTTATGCTCAGCTGGCTAAGCAATCTAGCGGGGCATTCCAAAATATAGTGTAAAATGCTCTGCTGTTATGCTCAGCTGGCTAGGCAATCTAGCGGGGCATTTCAAAATATAGTGTAAACATGCTCTGCTGGTATGCTAAGCTGGCTAGGCAATCTAGCAGGGCATTCCTAAATATAGTGTAAAAATGCTTAGCTGTTATGCTTAGCTGGCTAAGCAATCTAGCGGGACATCCCAAAATATAGTGTAAAAATGCTCTGCTGAATGCTCAGCTGGCTAGGCAATCTAGAAGGGCATTCCTAAATATAGTGTTAAAAATGCTCAGCTGGCTAGGCAATCCAGCAGAGCATTCCTAAATATAGTGTAAAAATGCTCTGTTGGCAAGCTCAGCTGGCTAAGCAATATAGCAAAGCGTTCAAAAATATAGTGCGAAAAATGCTCTACAGGTATGCTCAGCTAGCTAAACAATCTAGCAGGGCATTCCTAAATATAGTGTTAAAAATGCTCAGCTGGCTAGGCAATCCAGCAAAGCATTCTGAAAATTAGTGTGAAAATGTTATGCCGGAATGCTGAGCTGTCTAGGCAAACTAGCAGGGCATTCTTAAATAAAGTATAAATTTCGTTGGTCTGCAACTGATTATTTGGCACTCGTAGACTATCTAAAATATTTAATGCCAATGCAGATAATGACATTTTTGACTTCTACGGGACCCTCAAGTGTCTATTTCTTTGGTCTCCGACTGATTCTGGGACGATCGCAGACTTTCAGGAATTTTTGGTGTTAATGCAGATAATGACATTTGTGAATTTTTAGGACCATCCAGAGTCCATTTCGTTGGTCTGCGAATGTTTCTGGAACACTCGCAGACTTTCAGAAATTTTCGGTGCCAATGGAGATAATGACATTTTTACTCCAAAAGGACCCTCTTAAGTCTATTTCGTTGGTCTGCAACTGATTCTGAGTCACTCGCAGACTTTCAGGAATTTTGGTGTCAATGCAGAAAATGATATTTCTGACTTATTGGGACCTTTCTGAATCCATTTTTTTGGTCTGCGACTGATTCTGAGGCACTCACAGACTTTCAGGAATTTTTGATGTCAAGGCAGATAATGACATTTTTTACTTCTAGGGACCATCCAGGGTCCATTTTTTTGGTCTGCGACTTAATCTTGGACAGTCACAGACTTTCAGGAATTGTTGGTGCCAATAGAGATAATTACAATTTATGACATTTTTGACCATCCAGAGTCTATTTCGTTGGTCTGCGACTGATTATTGGGCACTTGCAGACTTTCAGGAATTTTTGGTGCTAATGCAGATAATGACATTTTAGGGTAAAAATGCTCTGCTTATGACTAAGGGGTCAGAAGTCAAAAATATCATTATTTCTATTGGCACCGAAAATTCCTGAAAGTCTGCGAGTGCCTCAGAATTGCCTAGAAGTCGAAAATGTCAATAAAACTTTGGCAACAATAAATCCTGGAACTCAGAATCAGTCTGCCAACTGAGCATTCCACCAGAGCATTTTTACACTATATCTAGTAATGCTCTGCTAGATTGCCTAGCCAGCTGAGCATTCCACCAGAGCATTTTTTCACTATATTAAGGAATGCTCTGCTATAGTGCCTAGCCAGCTGAGCATTCCTGCAGAGCATTTTAACACTTTATTTAGTAATGCCCTGCTAGATTGCCTAGCCAGCTTAGCATTCCAGCAGAGCATTTTTACACTATATTTCGTAATGCTCTGCTAGATTGCCTAGCAGCTTAGCATTCCACCAGAGCATTTTTACACTATATTTAGGAATGCCCTGCTAGATTGCCTAGCCAGCTTAGCATTCCAGCAGAGCATTTTTACGCTATATTTAGTAATGCCCTGCTAGATTGCCTAGCCAGCTTAGCATTCCAGATAAGCATTTGTACACTATATTTAGTAATGCCCTGCTAGATTGCCTATCCAGCTTAGCATTCCAGAATTGCATTTCTACACTATATTTAGTAATGCTCTGCTAGACTGCCTAGCCAGCTTAGCATTCCAGCAGAGCATTTTTACACTATATTTAGTAATGCTCTGCTAGATTGCCTAGCCAGCTTAGCATTCCAGCAGAGCATTTTCTCACTATATTTAGTAATGCCCTGCTAGATTGCCTAGCCAGCTTAGCTAGCCAGCTGAGCATTCCAGCAGAGCATTTTAACACTATATTTAGTAATGTACTGCTAGATTGCCTAGCCAGCTGAGCGTTCCAGCAGAGCATTTTTTCACTAAAGCTAGGAATGCTCTGCTAGATTGCCAAGACAGCTGAGTATTGCGGCAGAGCATTTTAACACTATATTTAGGAATGCCCTGCTAGATGCCCAAAACAGCTGAGCATTACAGCAGATCATTACCTTCCCTATATATATTGAAATGCCTTTTTGCTTAGCTCACTGTTCACTGCTAACTTCTCACATACCATTTTTTTGTATTATACATGATCTAGAAAAAAACAATAATTAATATTCCTGTAAACTATGAGATAAAAACGAATGCAATATTTCTGTTCATAAATCTGTTAAAATAAGAATAATCATATGATCACAATTTTTTTTATCTAGTATATATTTTTATATATTTCTTGAACGATATTTATGTTTAGACACCCAAAGTCCTACTATATATAATTGTGATAACGGAAGAGTAACATACAGAGCCGAAATGCTGACACCTCTAACAGTGTTCGAACCCTATGCCACTGACAACACTGCTGTCAAGGAGTGGGACATATATCCTGAAAACATCGACTTGAAACAACCATTTTCTGAGGCTACTACCATTAACTATGTGGCTAAAGATTTCAATGACAACCAAAGACTGTGTACTGTGGTTGTTGTTATTCCAGGTATAAATATACTTTTATGATACACATAATATTTGTTGCTACCAATAGATGTTATCCGGAACTCCGCAAATGTTGGTTTTTTCCTGCTTATCCCCCGGTGTAAACAAACTTTTACCGTTGCAGTATCGGTCACAATAAATTTGTGAACTTCGAAGCTGTTACTGTAAAAAGTTTGTTCGTACCCCCGATTAGCTGAAAAAAAAAAAACAACAAATATTCTTAAATTCTTAATTCCCGAGTAAGTCTAATACATGTAAGATATTCAAGTACAATTAAATGTTTATTTTATTGTTGAATGGTTTCACCAATGAATATAGATCGTGCTGTTTAAGTTTTTTTATATAAGTTTTCTTGCTACATAATGACATATTTTTCATAACACTGATACGGAACATGTACTGGCTACTTTACAATGATGTATAACGTTGACGTCAGGTAAAACTACTGACGTTTTCCATATTTGAATGAACTTTGAATTCTATTTCGTGTCACTATTTCAAAGTCTTTTTTGTTTTGCTGTGTAGATTCAATGGATTGTAACAACCAACTGTCTACTAGTATAACATTGAATTCGGACAGCACTATCGTTGTTAGAGGCTCGACCTACTTACAACTTAAAAACCCCACTGCCCGCTTGGTCATCGAACCAGAAAGTGTAACAGTTCAAGCAAACGCTTCCACACTGAATACAATACATGCAGTACAGGCGACAACATTTGACGGGTCATCAGATATAATTCTGGATAAATGTACCTTACATTTTAGGTTCGAAGGTAAGTCACTTTTTCACGAACTACAGACTTTTGTTTGAGATCCCATGAACTACAAGCTTGTTTTGTGATGTAAGTTCATCACTTCATGCATAAAAAGTAATCGGTTTACTTTCAGCCGCCATCTTATATGAAAATGGGAAATATGTTTTAATCAGGAAACATTTTTTCAGTATCTAAAATGAAGAATTAAAGTTTGTTGACATTTACCATTAGCAATAGAATATTATGTCAAAGTTGCTGCAAACATATAACAAGTTTTTGAAATTTTGATATAATGTTCTTCAGTTTTATTCTATAACAATGTTTTTCCTCATCACAGGGTGTGCCGTTTTAAGATTCTACTTCAAATTTGTAGATATATGCAATATGTACGTCAGGATGATCAAATGAAATTCGACCTTACAACACATTTTTGCCTTTTCAAGACATATCAAAGCATCGCAGCACATTTTTATTTTCCTATAGTGAGTTAACATTAACTAAAATGCGTTTTTTAAGATCAACATTCGGCTGAAAATAATGAAATATATCATATTTTTTCATGAATAATTGAAGCAAAACTTTGCTTTTATTCCAGCTCCAGTTTGTGCAACTTGGGCGTTTGATATTCCGAATGGTGTAAAGACATGTACAGGTTTGTCTTGTACAGCTTCATGTAATACTGGTTCGTATTTTATGGAGGCGCCAGGCACGAACTCCATAAGTATGACATGTAACAGTCAAGGCTGGAGCCGGGAACCACCCGTCTGTGGTAAATATTTATTCTATATTTTCATGGTTTTCTTTTATTACAATCACACTTTAAGATACTCTCAAGAGAGACTTTTATGTTCGCTTAATGAACCTCTATGTTTATATACTTTATGCATTGGTATTTACAATAAGCTTACAATTTTTGTTGAAATCGTGCAACGTCCATTATTGTAGTTTTGTTGGTGTGCAAGTGTGAAAATTTCCATCATAGTTCCAGCTACCTTCATAGTTTTTTTCGGATTGAATTCTAGTGAAGAGCAAATAATGAATAAATAAATAAATAAATAAATAAAACAAATATAAATAAATAAACAAACAAACAAAAAAAACAATAATAAAATAACAGTTATATAATTAATGAATATATTAATCATTTTATGCTGATGCTATTTTTATAGGAGAACTGACTTGTGTATAAAATTAGCATATTACGTACAAAATACAGTATTGCCATTTAGATTGACAATTTATACTTTACAGCAACTGCGACATCTAGTTACGTGATTTACACGGCCCGTTACGATTTCAAGTATTTTGTACAAGGTGGTGTTTCCGATAAAACAGGTAATGTATAACTAACTCGCTTATGTCTGTCTATTTCTTTTGTTTGTTCTTTTTTTCTTTTATTTATCTGATTTGTTAGAGGAAATGTAGCCCCCGAGTATTAATCAGATTGCCGAGTGTTTTGATGTTCTTTCTCTTTGGTATCATAGTCAAACACGTTCCTTGTTGTCACAATATGAAGCTCCAGAACAAAAGTGAACAATGAACTAGCATCTTAATATGATATTTCTATCGCTTTCCATTTCTCTTCCGTCACAATAAGTAAACCCCAGCAAAAATGAGCCAATCAATGGGCATGCTCTGGAGTGGGGTAACTGTCCATGTATATGTATACGAACGACAGAAAGGTCCCCAAACAACAATAAAGTGCTTTTTGTTTGATATAATTTATCTAATTTAAAGAGTTGATTTAAAATAGAGAAAAAAATAATCCCCAAAGAAAGCCCAACACCGCAAAATTGAAAATGTTGCAGGCTCGGTTTGATGGAGCCAGTTCATGGACTGTAGTGGAAAGTGCAAGTTACCGTCCACGTCCCCTATCACCGGTTTAAGCAGAAGTCAACACATTTAAACATGAAATGGCAAAATTTTGAATTTAGAATTATCCGCAGATGTGTTCATATGGCAGTTATCATGGTGTTAAAAGTCACATTCATTTTTTGACCAACAGACTAAATAAAAGTGTGCCTAATAATTATATGATATATGTAATGTTTAAAAACAAAACAAAACAAAACAAACTTTATCCTAGGAGATTTTGTAAATCCTATGTAGCTGCATAAGTCTTCATGACATAGAAAACACTTTCTATTGCAATAGGTAAAGTCTATGGTCATGAGTTTTTGTTAATTCTCAATAGATATAGTAGTTTTCCAATGTAGAACTTTTGTTCCATTTCAAATATTTCAATACTAACTTGCAGGGGGAATAAGCAAGTTTAATTAAGGTTTTCATTTGTTTATTTATACTTCCAGCTTGCGAGACTTTGCATACTATGGTCATTTTGTAACGATTGCATGCATGAGTTTTTGTTAATTCTCAATAGATATAACAGTTTTCCAATGAAGAACTTTTGTTCCATTTCAAATATTTCAATACTAACTTGCAGGGGGAATAAGCAAGTTTAATTAAGGTTTTCATTTGTTTATTTATACTTTCCAGCTTGCGAGACTTTGTATACTCCGGGGATACAGCAGCGTCTACAAGCGTTCGCTACAACAATGGAGGGGTTATGTAACGCCAATAGTAATAACCCAGTCACCGTGACGCTTCTATCAGAAAAAACTGTTATAACATTCACATTGGCAACATCAAGAGTAAGTTTTAACATTAGAATTGTAGTCACACGAATGTATCTAGTTGTTCTAAATGACAACTTTAAACATTTTTGGTCATTCCAAAAAATGCTGAAATGAAACCGGAAATGTTGATGACAAAAAAATAAACAACAACAAAAACATATCTTAAATATGTCTTGTACTGTCCTTATTTTCAACTAATTAATATAACAATTTGACGGATTTGGACTCAGACATCACCTTGACATACCGTGCATATCCTTTACAAGGACTTCGTTAGTTAATGCAATAGTTCCGGTTCTTTATATTTAATTTGACACTATCTCTAGGGTAACAATTTCTCGCAATACACATTAAGTAAAAGTTCTTCTTTTGATAGGACGATCAAATGGAAGTAAGTCAATTCAACGAATTTTCCTACCTTTCCCTTTTTTCTTCTTTTTTTATTATTTTGTATTTTACTTTTTTAATACAATCAATGAAAACATATGAATGCCTAAGCATAGTGTTGAACATGTTGGTTATGTTGTTAAACAAAAATTTTGCATATTATAATTACAATAAGGTTAAAGGTTATCTAATGGTTAGGGCGTTTGTCTCTTAATTATGACTATTTACTCTGTCATTTTTTCTGTATGGTACGGTACCAGTATGGATTAGTCCATAAAATGAGATGGTGAAAGTGTAATTAAAATAAGTATCATCTACAAGCCTTCTTCCGATGTTAGCTAAAATTGAATAAAAGCAAATCTATTTTTTTCCAAGTATTTTTGGCGCGCACGTTTTCACAAAATGTTTTTTTATTAGTATATACATGTACTTTTATTTATTTTTTTTATAAATCTGGGCAAATGTCTTGGTGTATTCCTTTCTTAGTCCTACCTTTATATTGGGTGTAAGAATTGTTTAAAACATGAAAGAATCCGTTTGGTTATTTGTTGGTATCTAAATATGCAGTTTTTCTTGTTCTATTTAGTGATTGAAGAAGTATGATATTTCGTTCATCATCTACAACGTGCATTGCTTATTATATTACATTACATTAGGTTACAATAATGTAGTCTACAATTTATATAACATAATTTTGTTGACAACAAAAGAGCAAAAAGCTATTTCATAATGAAAACTTTTTTTTTCAAATCTAGGTTAACAATATGCGTTATTATCGTTTATTTTACATTTAATTAGATCTATTGCATCAAATGTCTCTCGTGCTACATACTGTAATTCTCTGTAGAGACATGGACTATTTTCATCACTATCGTTGTCATGCTGTATAGTAAGTTAGTAACATCTGGATCTGACTCGAAAACACCTAAAATCCTTATCATTATCACACACACCCTCCCTCATTCAGATTGCGCATACCATATTTACTGATTTGTCCTATTATATTGAGACCCTTCCTCCCTTTCCTATACCCTTGAAGTTTCCAAGTAGAAAATACAACCTTTACTTCTGGTGATTTCCAAACATTTAATATGATACTTTTCTTACCGTTATAATAATAATAATCTACCTTTAATCATAGATCAGATACAGACACTTTTTTCTGACCTGGTTTATAATATGCATCGTATACGAGATATATACCATATTCCGATAATTGAAATATAATTTATGTCAGACACAGGAAGACTATCTCTTGTTGTAAATTGTCTATCATTAAATGAGATTGTCCCAATAATGCATTTGATGTATTTTATATTTAAGCTTGATGTTCGTTTTGAATATCAACTCAATGTTCAAGATGAAACTCTGTCTAACGCATTAAGCGTTAAGGAACAATGCGCAAACACAATTACGTCCAGTCTAAATACTAAACAAAACATTGATGACGTCAGCACTCTACCGGCCATTTCTGATACAGCCAATGGGGTCACTTGTAACTCAGGGGTTTACGATTTGTCATCTTCAACACCGTCGTACCAGTACATGTGCCAGGGCAATAGACGTTTCTACAACCAAGGAACACAGTTGTCTTGCTGTAAGTGACGTCACGTGACATCACGTGTCCAATGTATGATTTTAACAACGCTGCCATGCAGTCATATGTTGTCCAATGATTAATATGTGTATTTTGTTTCCATTCTTTGTATATTAGGATAAAAAATTGACTAAAATTACACTGAATACAAAATATTTTATCGCATTTTCGGGTGACTGATTTTGATTGATTACATTATTGACAAAGTGCATAAATTATTCATTTACTTACAATAGGTAGCATCTCTACTTTCGAAAGTTTTTTAATTTTCCTAATTATCTTCTTTTCTTGATATTGATAGTGGAGTGTCCCAAGGGTTATTATTATTACAACGACCAGGCGTCAAACACGCACAATTGTTTGAAATGTCCGTCGGGGACATATGGTACCGAGACGGCCGACGGTATGGCTTGTGTATCTTGTTCAAACGGCAAAAATACGGGACTAACTGCCCAAACAGATGTGTCAGTGTGCAATTTTAAAGGTAGGTAACATTTGTTCCAAATCAAATTCCCAGTTACCTTCCCTTTGTTCCGCATCATAAATGAAAAGAATGATATCAGCAAAAGACAACGAAAACATGAACCTAAAAACATGTTATATTGGTAACATAATATATAATTAATTTAATGCAGAACAGGAGTAGCATGGTAGAAAATGCTGTCTAATTTTTATGTGACGTCCTTTCGTGAAAAGTTGAATACTAGTAAATAAATACAAATATTATAATAATTCCATGCAGCATTTGCATTGCCAACTTGATTCCTGACATTTGTTACGGTAGATTTGATAGAATTCGCAATAACAACTTCAAATGATCAATTTGTATATCCAAAGCGATGCTTAGGAATAAACTATGCATTTTAAAAATGAAGAATAAGAATTGTTGTTTCAGATGCATGTCCACCTGGCTATTTTTCATTCGATGGGTTAACACCATGTACACTATGCCCGAAGAATTACTACAGTGTGGCACCGTATAGTCACACGTGCGAACCGTGCGATGGTAGTATGGTAACTTATGAAACGGGGTCAACATCAGAGAGCGCTTGTAAAACTTTAGATGAGGCGATAGCTGATAATGGTACTAGTATATGAGCCACGCCACGACAAAACCAACGTAATGCGTTTGCGACCAGCATGGATCCAGACCAGCCTGTGCATTCGCTCAGTCTGATCAAGATGCTTACAAACCCTGTAACAAGTAAAGAAACTGATAGCAAACAGCATGGATCCTGATCAGACTGCGCGGATGCTAGTCGCAAACGCATTATGTTGGTTTTGTCGTTGCGCGGCTCATTTCTTTCATGACGTGATATATAATAATGTAACATTATCGTCATTATAGCCGTTTTATTTATAAAACAATTTTCACATTAAAACGGATCACTTGATCTCACATAATGATAATATGACAGAAAATCTCAATTTAAGTGTAAATACAGCGCAATGTAGGACAGGGTCATATCATTTCTATGTTGTGTATAGGTTGCATTCTTTATTAGTTTTGGGGTGGCGGGGGCAGGGCGGGGTGTAGGAAAGAAAAATATTTACACTGGAAATGAAAAGTAAAAGAGGAAAATAAAGAAGACGTTGTACTACTATGGCAATTACAAGTGGTAGTCACAAACACACACACAAGGGATATAACTGCATGAAATTTTAATTGAAAGTAATTAATTGTATTTGCTTCCCTTAGTTTGTATATCGAACACGTAACGTTATGATATACTGTGTCGGGCATGGCATTTAATTGTTGCATTTTGCATTTTATTTGCATTATAACAGAACAGAATATTATTTTTGGACTTGCTTGAGTATAACTTCTCGTCCACAAAAATAATGATTACAATATATAATCAAAGCGCAAATTAAGCAGATCTTACTTGTATAATAAAATAAAAAATTGTTATGGAGACGTGAACCCATGTAGCGTAGTGGTTAAAGCGTTCCGAATATAAAAGTTTTTTCGAGTTCGAATCTGCAAATGCAAAATTATGACTTTTACTTTCGGAATGTTTTTAAAGAAGTTTGTCATGCGAGTGTTTAAACATATTATCATATCGATTTATTCAAGGAAAAGACATATACACATACAATTTTATCACAGCTATCAACTTGCATATATGTAAAAGCACACATATAAATGCAACAAAAATAATTATAAGATTAATTAATGAGTATGTTCTATGTTACCCTAGGATTGCCCATTAAGCTAAAAGCTTATTTCCAATGGGGTCCATTTTCTGTAAAATTATTACACTAACTTACATAATAATAAATGAGTTATAAAGAAGTTAAAATAAATGACATATTTCAACAATCAAGACACAATTTTGAATATAATAAGACAAGCACATTGTACACATACAAAATGAAATAAATTTCATTATGATGACGTTGTGTCATTTAAATTAATTTTGCACAGTTTAAAGGGTTAAGAAAACTTGAGTGTATTTGAATTTGTTTACATCCATTTAACACATTTGAATAGCATTTTTATTCTGTCTGAAGCATTGAATTTCATTAGTCACAATATTAACAATTTTGGAATATTTCTGCTCATATATTTTCTGCTCATATATTTCTAACGTTGTCTATTGCTATTTATTCAGTAATTTAGCACCTTAGTTATCGGCAGTGTTGACTTTAACTTACTTAAAGTTCTCAAATTGTCTAGTTAGTAAGTATACAATTTTCGAGGAAAAGTCCAGTTAGTTGAAAAATATATAAAACAAATCATGTAAAAGGTAAATAATGCCTATTCAAAGATTCGAACTAGGGTCTCGACTCTTACAAAGATAACACTCTATATCTGTACGCTATTAAGCTGCGAAATACAGAATGTACATACATGAGTAATTGTAAACGATTTAGGCAATAAATAATAGTTAAACATTTATATTAGAGTTGTAAGCACGCTTATTATATGTAAATATTGATGTAAACTGATAATGAAAAGAATAGCGCATACTAGCTTTATTATAACTTTTTGTTTAGCAATATCTACACGTTTTTTTATGAAAAAAAATACATCCAAAATTATACTGATATATGTATATAATTTTTTTTTTGCTTTCAAAAAAGTTCATTTTGTAATTCAAAGAAAGAACGACACCTTTTAACCACAGGAGCTTGATACTCTATCAGTTTAAATAATTTACGTAAAAAATGTACACTTATATAATACATATGTATTATATAGGGGGTACATACGGTATTTGACTTTATCATTTATTGACAGATTATCAAGCTTCTGTGATTCAACTATATCACGTGTAGATTCCGTTACCATACGTTGTTTACATAATATAAACGTATACCATACTCTTTTCTTATTTTACAGCCGAAACGCCTTGCACTCCGAGCCCGTGTGTAAATGGTGAATGCTCCTTTAAAAGATTGAATTATTTCTGTACATGTCCGGCAGGTAAATCTTTGATTACAATCTTTACTCAAACCTGTAAATAAAGACACGTCTCGTGAAACGGACGATAATGGGCTTTGCTGACAAGTTGTCTGTTTTAACTCGGTGAAAAAATATGTCCTCTATATGTAGAGGTCAAGGTACTTCTTAGCATTTTGTATACATGAGAGTGCAAATATTTTATGAAACGGTATGGTTTTGGAAAAAAACATTGAAAGGCCAAAGATGCACAACAGAATAATTAACCCTTGTACTGCGTGACATACTCGTATGTAATGGATTTCCCTGCATGAATTTGTAACATTCCATTGAAAGTTTATGGCGTTTCTGTATCAAAGTACAACAATTGAGTTACTTACAGTATAGAGTCTGATATCACTGTATGCCAGTGGCAAGGATAACCTTTTCCCAACATATAAAGATTATAGATAGAACTTTTACAGCATTTAATCATGAAACGAAAAAATAAGAAAATTCAGTCAATAAAAGCTGAACATTTACTTGCAGGATTCACGGGCAAGAGATGTGAGAGTCCTATGAACGGATGCACGGGAAAACCGTGCAAAAACGAGAGGACATGTACTGTGGCATCAGATGGCCTTGGGTTTACATGTACCTGTGGTAGTTCCACCACTACACGTGAGTTACTTCTGCCATCATGTGTCATTACGGTTCCACTGACATGCGCAGTGCTTTTCAAATTAATGTAAACATACTTTATTTAAATGTGCATTTGGAAATTTTAAACGACTGTTCGGTCAAGATACACCTTCGCTTTTGGAAAATGGTATTGCGGCAAGAATGTATGTCTTATGGATGCTTTTATTTGTGTATTATCTTAATGTGATATGCATAAAGCATGATGTCCAAAATGTATAATATAAAAAAAAGAATAAAAAAGAAACTTTCCGTTTGCAAGATGAGATGGTCAAAAAGCTAAGGAATCTCTAGATCATTGAAAAAGTTAATGAATATTTAAATGTTTATTTACTTATATAAATTAGAACTGAAACGTGCATAAGTCGATGCGTTATAGAGAAAAACGGATACTTCAAAACCAATTTTCATTTCATAAAGTATTTAAAAAACGTTTGTTTTTAGTATACGTTTCTTATGTGGATTTAAATGATTTATATTTTTTTGTTTTGTTTTTCAGCCAACGAATTCTCGGGCACTCTTTGTGAAAACGACGACTTTGGTTGTTCTCCGAGCTATTGTAAGAATAATGGTACCTGCCATAACCAGTATCAAAGTTTCTCATGTAAATGTCCGACATATTCCGGTTATCAAAATGCAGAGTAAGTATATAGCATTTCTGATTAGTTATGGTTAGATTTTTTCTGTTTATTAGAAATATGAAATAACTCTGTGAGGAATTACAAATTAAGTAGATACTGATTTAAGTGAAGGCTATATGATTTACAATGTAAACAATATTGTTAACCTAATAACCGAATCAAAATGATGTACAATAGTTATTTAATTACCCTTGACATGCCTGTATTATAAAGATGCATGAATGATTCCAACTTGTAATTTAGTACCGTAGTAAAGAAATAGATATGTTAAATAACTTAATACCATATTAAGTGTAAAATGAAGAGTTATAAAAGATTTAAAAGTTATTCTTGCAACTCATCTACTTCCTGTGGTCGCAAAAGATGAAACAAGCTGACATGTGTTCGGAAGTGAAAGGTGTTTTTGATCAAAATAACAAATATACATTGAATTTTACAGACTTGTAGTCAGTGAAGCAGTGATTGCATTTCTACAAAATACTCTAATCATGATAGCAAAAAAAATGCAAAATGTTTTTATAAACTTAAGGCTGAGTTCTGGTTGCAATTTTGTGATATAGATTATCTTTATATAGAGTTAACCATTCCCCCTCTGGATTTCTTAAATGCCTGGGCTGTTAGAGATATAAAAGATTAACAGTATAGAGCTAGGTCAGACTGCACAGATGTACAAGCTGACCTAGCTCTATACTGGTGTAAAAGGCTTATCACTTTCTGTTCGAACATTAAGGGTAAAAGTTAACAAGTTCGTCGTGTTTTCAAAACATTGTTGTGTTAAATATTTTCTAATTTTTTACCAGTCCAAGAGGTACTGGCAGGTATGGAGTATGAAGATTGCATGTGTTTAAACAGACGATTGTTCTCATTATTTCACTGCAAAATTAACTTATCTTAAATCTGTAAATGCCTTAATGTCTTATGCTTTAAGGGCTTAAACTTCTCTAATGCGTCGCCCTTTTGCGTTGCTTAGATACCGGGTTTAACGCTTTTGGCATGCCGGAAGTTTGAAAGGTTTAAGCTTGTGAGGGTTTAATTTGAATTATTCATTTGCAAATTTTTATGTCAAAATTGTATTCTATCTTAAATATTTGCTGATATATATCTTTAAATGCTTTTTTATTCAAATCTAGCAAAAAAAAATGTTATTGCATTGCTTTACCTATGAAAAATATGATTAAATTTCGTGAACTATAGTCTATCTATTCTAAAATGCGCCTGACAGAAATTAGGGAATGAAAAATATTGTTTTTTTTCTAAGAGTAATAAAACTCTTTGAATACATGTACGAAATTTCACTGCATTTCATTTTAAAGTTGTTAATTTAACAAACGTTCAGATATAATGTACATTTGTTATACTGATGTTCGAGAATTGTTTCACGTATTTGTGAAATAAAAGCTATATATATATATGACATTGCTACTCCTTCACTATATTAGTACAATTAAGGAGAAACATTTCATAGAGTTTAAGTATATAAAGTGTTATCTATAAAATCACAGACACTTGGGGTTTGGAGCTCAAAACGCCTTTAAAATCCAAATAAAATGCATATTTGTCAATCCCAGCACATGTACTGATGATATATATCAAAAAAAACTTAATATAAGCCGTTTTGAAAAAAAATCATATTTCAACATCTATAATAATACACAAGATAAAAATGTTTCGCCGGAAAAAATCCGCACCCCTACCGTCATAATCACCATGTATTTAATTCCATTTCCAATATTTTCACATAATCCTTTGGTCCATCGCCCACAGAATAAATAATTCTTCACGATGATGGTCAATTTTTAACTTCAACGGTAATATAAACAACGCAACAGCCGAAATAAATATCAAGATTATCGCCGTTTTCCTTCAATGACATTATCTTTCGATAAATTCAAACGTGCCAGTCGGCTATGACCGAAGCCATCCGATTATGTGGCCCAGCTTTGCCGTGTGCAAAATGCGCAGCACTTTTAAGTTTGGGAACCACATAATCGGATAGCTTCGTTCATAGCCGTCTGGTCCATTGAATTTATCGAAAGATTTTGTAGTTGGAGGAAAACGGCGATAATCTTGATATTTATTTCGGCTGTTGCGTTGTTTATATTACCGTTGACGTTAAAAATTGACCATCATCGTGAAGAATTATATCTTCTGTGTCGATGGACCAAAGGATTATGTGAAAATATTGGAAATGGAATTAAATACATGGTGATTATGACGGTAGGGGTGCGGATTTTTTTTCCGGCGAACATTTTTATCTTGTGTATTATTATAGATGTTGAAATATGATTTTTTTTCAAAACGGCTTATATTAAGTTTTTTTTTATATATATCATCAGTACATGTGCTGATGCATTTTATTTGGATTTTAAAGGCGTTTTGAGCTCCAAACCCCAAGTGTCTGTGTATAAAATAGTTATTTCATGGCGACTTTTCTCTCATTTTTTGTTTTACAAAAGAGAATCTCTGCGTTAATAAACACGTGTACATGCCATTTATAGAAATGATTATTTTTAGGATTGTTCAATTATGATATTATTAGATATATCAAGGAAACCCTAACGTGCCATTTGCTTGTAATCGGTGACATTTCTATGACAATGTTTCCAGAAATACAAATATAATACAGACCACATTGACCATGTCATCTCTCCAATTGTGATTTAATTATTTAAATAATATATTGTTGGGAACACATATTTACGTAATTGATTTATTACAGAACTGCTCATGAGTAAGTGCTACTAAGGTTTGCTTTGCCTAACAGTGATACTAACTAAATGATGTAACATGTATGTGAATAAATTTAAATGTATCAGAATAAAACACTAATACAAATGAATGCTTCTATTAATATCACGCTGTTGCCTCGTTTGCTACGAATTTTAACATAAAATTTCACAAAATGTTGGATCAAGCTTTTGGTTTAGTTGGGTCCGTTCGTCTGTGCGATCGCACGTGCATTCGTACGTCACCTCGTCATTGTCTGATTAATAACTTAAGAAGGAATCAACTTATTGTATGTAACGTTGCAGGGACATAACCCTCAGCAGATAAATGACCCTTACATATGTCTAGCTCAGAAGGTCTAAAAGAGTTCGACCAAGCATTAGCGACCGCTTTGATCAACAGTCCTAGGAGATGATTAGAATGTTGGTTAAAACTAGTTAATACCCTCTCCCGCTAATGTTTTTATTAAAAACGGCAGTTTTGAAACTGTATTTGTTAAGATCAAGTCTCAAAATATTCCATTTTTCTGACTGAAGTTTCTTTATGTTTGAATCTTTTTAGAACACCGGCAAAGTAAGTTAAGATACAGAGTTGATATTGTGACGGGCTTTATAAATATGTTACCTTCTCACCTTAGATTTTCCTTTCTTATAAATTATGGCACTACAGTTTGGTCTCCACCTTTCTTAAATAAGCGTCACACTTCTTTGGTGAATTCTAAAAGTCTAGTTGAGCTGTCTAAGTTTGAAAATATACATTTCAGCAATACTGATGATACTTTATATAACTTCAAATTGTCTCGATAATTCATGTATCATTTATCACATACCCGTGCCGACTTTGCGCCTCCGTAAAAACGGTAATGCATATTTTGATTTTATGTCATTTGCGTTATACAAACTTAGTGTGAAGACGCGCTAAATGTTAGCACTACACTATAAGCGCGCCATTGAAAAAAAAAAAAAATTCTTTTTCACTTTAAACACTCTTTATTTTGGATATGTGATAAATAGAATATTATAGTCGTGTAATTTCAATACTTAATTTATTGAACACTTTGAATAAAATAATATTATGCTTGCAAGAGGCTCGCATAATATAACTTTATTCAACTTGTTTAATAAATTCAGTATTGAATTTACACTCATTCAATATCCTCTATTTATTGATATTCTTATTTTCAAATATTAACAAGTTTCGCTTCAATGTGTGCTTTGCTTTATGGAGATTTATTTGAACATATAGCTAAAATAGATTGTATAATTATTTGGTAACCATGTTTTAAGCCTGAAAACGGAAAAGTCAGTCATGGTGATGGTTTCTTATTACATTTATAATTTGTATCGACGGATAACATTTAAATCAAAATCTTAAAGATTGAAATTAAACATAATAATGAAATAATCGAAAATCGCTGAAACCAGGTTTGTAAAAATACTATAATATCTCTTGAGAAAAATTTCTTAGTTGACAAGAAGTACATGAAAATGTTAATTGTTTACTTAAATTTCTGTAAACAATATATTCTTATTGTTTTTTTACAATTAATGATAGCATTTACATAACCTATTCTTTTAATGTAGGTTTTGTTTATTGTTATTTACACATATTCCATATATACATATCCTTTAAGAACGGTGCCAAGAAATGTAAATATTTATTATTATTTAATTTTACCCATGAAATATGGTGCTATATCAGTCAAATATAATTCATATTTTTTAAAAATAAATATGAAATATAAATATGAAAGTGGGCGGAGTCAAAACTCATATTTATTTTTCGGGACTTCTTTCGCCGTTTTGTTTGAAAAATCTGATAAATACAAAACAACTTTTTCTTGAATTTTGTTTTGAAAACTATCTAGCATGATAGAAAATGGTCTAACTAAGAAAATTAATCCGAACACCAATATCTTTAATTCAGTAATTTACGCTGTACAGGCGTTTAAAGAGTTGTTTACATGACGTCACATTGTAGCGCCAAACAGCGCGTGCTTACGCATAAATTACTGCGCGCTGTACAATTGCAGTTGGTAGCAAGCATTTTCTTTGATAATGAAATTAAATAAAAAGGTTATTTTTTCGTTTTTCGTGAAATATGATATATATTTTCACTCAACATGATAAAATGCCACATATTTTCACTCGCCGTACCGGCTCGTGAAAATATGTGGCATTTTATCATGTTTTGTGAAAATATATACCATATTTCACGCAAACGAAAAAATATCCTCTTAATATTTCGTCTTTTTTTCCTCCTTTTTTAAGTTCTCTTGCTATATGTGATTTTATAATAGAACATGGGTATGATATGTTTTATTTTATGTCAGCGGAACATGTAATACCAAGATAAACCCCTGCTCCGTAGACCCGTGCGAGCACGGCACGTGTTACAACAACAGTCATTTCTATAAAACATGCGATTGTTATCCAGGATTTACAGGCATCTATTGTAATGCAAGTATAGGTATGTTTTCCTTCTGTTATATATATCTTATTCATATAAACTGACTCATAGTTTCTTTACAAAAAAGAAGCAAATATTACATCACAATTTGCTTTCAACATACTTAATTTCATTATATATCTAGTAATACTTTGTGTTTGATCATAGGTAACTTTAAAACAATATAATGAATATATTAGTGTAAATATTCCTTTTGACAAACTTTCTATATTTATCTTTACACATGCGCACGCACACACGCACATGCGCATACAAAGGCTTTAACTTTGTTAGCAAGTGTCACATGAGTTTATGTAATACCTATGGAATATTAAGTTTTATTGTGTTATACATTTACATGTGCTACACTAGATAGATAATAATAACATGAAAGGTTTTGGTTTGTTTTGAAATGATAATTGGACAGTCCGAAAAGATGTACAGTCAATGACTAGGCAAAATCCATAACTATACCTTAGTATGTTACTATGCTTTAGAGACTGATTGAACCTCATTGAGCACGTAGACCAAATCAATTTACTATGTAAATTTACATATATATTTCATTATAGATGACTGTAGTCCAAATTTTTGTGAGAATGGAGCCACGTGTATAGATGGCGTTAACTCGTTCACTTGTAACTGTGTCGACGGTTACCATGGACACTACTGCCAATTCAGAAAAGCCTGTAAGTAAATTCTGTTGATGATGTCCGTCCCAAAACGTTACAATACAAAACAGACAGTAAATTTTACTAAATTCTTTTATTTTTTTATTTTTTCTTATTTTATTTTTTTTTAAGTTTACTGCTTCTCTCTCATTAAGTAAAGTGAACAATGTTTATAAAGTTTTTTTCACAGTAATAGCAGAAAAGACATTGTATACAAAAATATGTTTTTCGGACACAAATTACAACTTAATGTGCTTATATTCATATATCTCAACATCATATTAAATGTACAGGCGACAAAAAGTGTGGAAGCCCGGATGAACAATTTTGTAACACGTGTAACGATGACAACACGGACACGTGTTTAAATGTCAACGATGATTTCCAGTGTCAATGTCTTGACGGTTACGCAGGAAGATCATGCGAGGTAATTCCATTGTTTGTAAAAACAAAAGTAATATTTTAAGTTTAAGTTTAATAAGAAAATTAATATTACTTAGTAATGTTTGTACTTAGATTTCTTTTGCGACAATTACCTGTCGGAACAGTGAAGTCAACCATTGAAATACTTGTAAATTGCAAAGCAACAATAACTGTCACCACTTAATAAATATTTGTTTGTTTTTAGATTGAGACTTCAATATGTAAAAGTTACCCATGCAAACATGGCGGCAATTGCACAGCCAACAACGCAACTTCTTTCACTTGCTCTTGTATCCAGCCGTGGACAGGCCGATTCTGTGATCAGTTACCAAACAGATGTCCGAATGGGAACATGTGTTTTAACGGAGGCACGTGTTATAGTACGTCGTCAGGATATAGATGCAAGTATGTCATTTTTTTTATTTATTTCAATGATGAATAATCAAAATAATCATCAAATTTAAAGAAAAGGGTATATGTCTTACGATATTTATATTTAACGTAGTTTACCTATATCATAAGGTGTACAGTAATTTTTATTTGTTTGGGTCGTAAGACCAAACAAATAATGGTAGCGACATTTCAGAGCCTAATGCTGTTAATTACAAATGCCTAAAGTAGTCAACTTTTTTGGAGCGGTTACTTCCCTTTAAATGTATACTAACACCGAAAAATTCAGGGGAGATCAATGCGTAAATATTGTCAAATGACAGGCGCATTGATTTTCAAGCAAAGTAGTTCCGAATGATCGAAGATTTCTAATATTGTTTCATTCTTTATAGATATACATGCTTACAGTAAGCTCCATGATTATTTACATCTGTGTTAAGCGTCGAAATAATAAGTGTTACAAACCCTAATTTAGAATAATATGGTTTTCTTAGGGCCGTTAACATATAACTTCACCGTGGCCGAGGGGTTTGCACGCTCGCTTATGAATCGAGAGGTCTCGAGTTCTAATCCCGGTTGAGGAAACTGATTTTCTTAAGTCAAATAAACATTGAATTGACTATCAGTGTTGCAATTAGTCTTAAAGCCAATTTACTACAGTTAAAACACTGGAAAGCATTGGTGGCACTATACAAAAACAAATTGGTTTATAATCTCAAAACCTTCACGTTTCTGACATTCTGAGACCCAAACAAATTCAGCGCCTTCTGTGCTTTGATTATTGACGGAATGTTGTTTTCGGACGACTTTATAGAAAATAACTAAAGAATGTCTCTTTAATCGTCTTCATCTATCGGGTACTACATAAGAACTTGCCAATTATTTAGTATAACTTATTTTTTTTATGGTTTCCGATAGTTTGCCCTTGTTCATTGGTTTTGATTCGTTGAAAAGAGCTCTGATCCTATATATAGCAAATACATGTATTCAATTGTCACCCTGTTCTTATTTTTTGTCCGTTGGTATGTTTAGGTATACAAGAGATTTAATCGTTTTGTGTCTTGTTTAGAAAAAATCATTGCTATCTAGTAAGAAACATCTATCTCTTTTTTATCTTCAGATGTCCAGATAACTATATTGGTGATGATTGTTCCGTGGCATACGACTTATGTGCACGTGCCAACCCATGTAGCGGTAACGAAAGTACTTGCTCGTTTGAAAATGGCAATTTCGCATGCGATTGTCAAACAGGTTAATACATTACTGTACATTCTTGATAATAAGAGTAACATTTTTCAGGTAGTTTTCCTGTTTTTGTCTCGCGACAACCAAGAGGGTGAGACAGTTTGCTTTACTTGCTTATTGTCTTTTGTTAAGCTCAATGAACAATGCATACATGACCTACTGTCCGTCTGTCTGTCTGTCTGGCTGCATGTAATCCGTTGTATCTTGCGGTATTATTTTTGGCAGATTTGTTATTGCTTTAGTCGTTCGTTCAAGACAGAAATCTCATGTAAAAGCATAGTTTATTGAGAGATCACAAGTGTAGCTTACAACAATTTAAATTGAATTATCGCATATCAATATTATAAAAAAACAATAAAGGAAATAAATTTGGGGTTAATGTCGAAAAACGTTTAAATATAAAACTGACTAAGACGGCAGTAAACCAGGCAGAGGGCTTTAGCGGTGGAAATATATATTATATTAAAAGTCTGTGGCTGCACATCACTGTCGGATAAAGTTATCACTATTTCATTCTTAAACCACATGGTTTATTCTGGTTTTAACACATTTTTATCGTCAATTTATGCATTATTATTATGTTACAGGCTACAGCGGCAACTTTTGTGAGAACGTGCTTCCCACGTGTTCTGATAATGTCTGTAAGAATGGAGCCACGTGTACAAACACGGAAAATGGTGTAACTTGTGACTGTGCTGACGGTAAATTTCATAGTTTATTTTAATATATAAGAAACAATTAAAAACCATTATACTAAAATCAAATACCGTTTTCCTCTTTATTAGAGAATTTTATTTGTTATGTTTTCAAATGAACGAATACTTGAAAAAAAT